>NC_133783.1:26230465-26346957 GCF_003597395.2 Chelonoidis abingdonii
CCTATGAAGGAAAATTGAAAAAATTGGGTTTGTTTAGTCTGGAAAATAAAAGACAGAAGGGTCATGATAACCATTTGAGTACATAAAAGGTTGTTACAAGGAGGAGGGAGAAGAATTGTTCTTAATCTCTGAGGACAGGACAAGAAGCAATGGGTTTAAATTGCAGCAAGGGAAGTTGAGGTTGGATATTAGGAAAAACTTCCTAACTTTGAGGATGGTTAAGCACTTGACTAAATTGCCTAACAAGACTGTGAAATCTTCATCATTGGAGATTTTTAAGAGCAGGCTAGACAAACACCTGTCAGGAATGTTCTAGACAATACTCAGTCCTGCCATGAGTGCAGGGGTCTGGACTAGATCACCTCTCGAGGGCCCTTCCACGTCTATGATTCTATTTCTTAACTATTAAATCAAGAAATCAGGAGCAAGGTTACTCAACAACCAGTATGCAAAAAATCTGGTTATATTTTCCTTCCAAAAGAGGTTATTTAAATATTACTGAGAAATGCAAAGTATTTTGGTGTGATATAGTTTCAAACTCAATGCTCACAATGTTTGTCAATGGCAGGGGTGGGAGGGAACAAAAATGCCAGCAGTATTTCAGCTCAATACCACATAAATACCAGAAAATCTAATCACTGACAACACACTACCATAGTTAACATCAGAGGAAGCTACAGGTGTTAGATTAGCCACCAGAGGGCACCCATATTGTTTCAAAAACATAATAGCCAAAAGTAAAATGTAAAGTGACATTTAAGAACCAAAGTTGGAACAGTGAATTCCCTAGCTCAGGGGTCCACAATCTTTCAGAAGTGGTGTGCCGAGTCTTCATTTATTCACTCTAATTTAAGGTTTTGTGTGCCGGTAACACATTTTAACATTTTTAGATCTCTTTCTATGTCTATAATATATAACTAAACTATTGTTGTATTTAAAGTAAATAAGGTTTTTAAAATGTTTAAAAAACTTCATTTAAAATTAAATTAAAATGCAGAGTCCCCCAGACCGGTGGCCAGGACCTGGGCAGTGTGAGTGCCACTGGAAATCAGCTCGCGTGCCGTGCCATAGGTTGCCTACCCCTGCCCTAGCTCATATCAAGATCTGTGCATGCAAAAATTTATTCAAATACCTCTACACTGGGAGGATTTGTGAGGATAACTATACTAGCAAAACTTTTCTAGCATAAACAAGGCCTGAGATTATGAATCTGTATGACTGGGAAGATGGTGAAGTTGCTGAAAAGGAGTGAGAGCAGGGGAAAAGGGTTTGTGAGGACAGATAACGTTCTCCAGTGTACAATTTTCAGGAAGATATCAGGAAGACAATGTGAGATTGCCCAGGGAGAGGAGGTTGGAGAGGCAGAAGGGAAGAAGTAGATTTGCAGGACATCTGAATAGAGATGATAGCCGAAGCTATGAGAACAGATAAGCTTACCTAAGGAAAGCAGAGAGAAAACATAGGTGGAGAAGAAGAGAGATCAAGCACAGAATCCGAAAAGATACAAAGACAGTGAGAGAGGGACCAAACAATTAAACTGAAACACCCAGTACACAAGACGACATGAGAACCAGGACAGCACAGAATAAAGCCAGGGTGGAAAGTGAGAACGAGATGGAGTGATTGAGTCATAAGCAGCAGCAGACAGACTGCACAGGATCTGCTTGCAAACCCACCTTTAAAGATATTATATGGCTAACAATTAATCTAAATTAATTCACGCGATTAACTCAAAAAAATTAACTGCGATTTAAAAACGTAATCATGATTAATCGTACTGTTAAACAATAGAATACCAATTGACATTTATTAAATATTTTTGGATGTTTTTCTACATTTTCAAATATATTGATTTCTATTACAACACAGAATACAAAGTGTACAGTGCTCACTTTCTATTATTTTTTATTACAAATATTTGCACTGTAAAAAAAAATAGTATTTTTAAGTTCACCTTATACAAGTACTGTAGTGCAATCGCTTTATTGTGAAAGTGTAACTTAAATGTAGATTTTTTTATTACATAACTACACTCAAAAACAAAAAATGTAAAACTTTAGAGCCCACAAGTCCACTCAGTTCTACTTCTTGTTCAGCCAGTTGCTCAAACAAGTTTGTTTACATTTACAGGAGATAATGCTGACTGCTTCTTATTTACATCACCTGAAAACGAGAACAGTCGTTCACATGGCACTTTTGTAGCCGGTGTTGCAAGGTATCTATCTGCCAGATATGCTAAACATTCATATGTCCCTTTATGCTTCGGCCACCATTCCAGAAGACATGCTTCCATGCTGATGACACTTATTAAAAAAAAAAAAATGCATTAATGAAATTTGTGACCGAACTCCTTGGGGAAGAATTGTATGTCTCCTGTTCTGTTTTACCCACATTCTACCATATATTTCAAGTTATGGCAGTCTCGGATGATGACCCAGTACATGTTCGTTTTAAGAACACTTTCGCCGCAGATTTGACAAAATGCAAAGGTATCAATGTGAGATTTCAAAGGATAGCTACAGCACTCCACCCAAGGTTTAAGCATCTCAAGTAGCTTCCAAAATCTGAAAGGGATGAGGTGTGGCGAATGCTTTCAGCTGTCTTAAAAGAGCAACACTGCAATGTGGAAACTACAGTACCCGAACCACCAAAAAAGAAAAATCAACCCTCTATGCTAGTGGCATCTGACTCACATGATGAAAATGAACATGTGTTGGTCCGATCTGCTTTGGATCGTTATTGAGCAGAACCCGTCATCAGCATGGATGCATGTCTTCTGGAATGGTGGTTGAAGCAAGAACAGTCATATAAATCTTTAGTGCATCTGGCACGTAAATATCTTGTGATGCTGGCTACAACAGTGTCATGCGAACGCCTATTCTCACTTTCAAGTGACATATAAACAAGACATGGGCAGCATTATCCCCTGCAAATTGTAACCAAACTTGTTTGTCTGAGTGACTGGCTGAAGTAGGACTGCAGACTTGTAGGTTCTAAAGTTTTACATTGTTTTATTTTTGAATGCAGTTTTTTTTTTAAATATAATTCTACATTCTAAAGAGAATGCACTACAGTATACAGTACTTGTATTGTGACTTGAAATATATTATTTTTTGTTTTTTACACTGCAAATATTTAATCAAAAATAAATATAAAGTGAGCACAGTATACTTTGTATTCTGTGTTGTAATTTAAATCAATATACTTGAAAATGCAGAAAGCATCCAAAAATATTTAAATAAATGGTATATTATTGTTTAATCGCTCAGTTCATTTTTTTAATCACTTGACAGCCCTAATTTGTTATATTATTGTTGTCAGTGTAGTGGATATGAGAGATTTAGAACTAAATACTTCAGATATATCATGTACACTGCTCATAAAAGATTGTTACCAACACTCCTCATAGCCATCTATGCTTATTTAATTTCCGCCCCCCTGCCCCACCCAATTCACCAATCTAGTCGAGAGTATCAGTCTATAGCTCCAGCCTTCTTGTGGGCTTCCAGTTTTGTAATATCCTCTAAATGCAACAACTGTCACAAAAGAAATTTGTGATCCAATCAGATTTTCATGACTTCTAAAAATCATTGGGTGTGTGTGTGTCTCTCTCTCTGAGGATATCTCATACTAAAACCATACATAAATATTTCATTATTTTATTCCAGAACTGATTTACCAAAGGTGCATAGCCAAACAATATTTAACGATTACTATTCTTCCCTTCTCAACTCCAACAAGTATCACTCTTTTCTATTCTTACCGGTATCTAGTTAAGTCCTAAAAATTTTACCAGCTGAGCAATTTTTATCCTAAAAGTATGCACAGATTTAATGGTACAACATATCTTGTTTAATCCTTTATTATCAGTATGGACGGACTTCCTAAGCCATCAGAAAGAAAATATACCAAATTTAATGTAAAGCCTCTTATCATTGTACCATGCACACATTTCTTATTTCTATTTTTAGAGCTATATTATCCCAAAATAACCATATTACGTGAAAAATCAGACTGAAAGGTAGCCATTTAAAAAGTGATAGCCATATGTTCCTGGCTAGCTGTGTGTTCAAGAATTTGGGGTAGTTCCTATTGTAACACTGTCTGCCTAGTACAGCAGGAAGGGGGAGCCAAAGCAGCCAAAACCAAACAGACATTTGTATTTCATTCAATATCACGTCTATTTAGTTACTTAAAAAGTAATGAAAAAATCCAAATTAAGGAACTTCAATTCTTCATTGTCTTAAGGAGAGAAATTACCAAAGCAGACTATCTGGAGCAAGTTAAGAAACCTATTTTCAGATATCCTAGTGAGCACCCCCTCCTGGCCACTCAATAGGACAGCTTTGAGCAGAATCAAAGCCTCTGCTGCTCTGGAACCAAGTCCTGGGAGCCTGACCAGAGCTGAGCCACCATCCACTCCTGGGGTTGCTAGGCATATTCCTACAGCACAGACCTTCTATTTGGCACCACCTTTCTGAGAGTTGAAATCCACTGTCCAGCAATATTGCCCCTCTGGGTGCAGTGCTGAGCCTTCGGACTCCCTAGTACTTAAGCGTGACCTCTCTCAAAACTCTACCCCTAAGGTGTGGAGCTGCTAAGCATTTGGTTACATTTTAACTCTCTCAAGGCCAAATGTTAGTTGCAGAACAGTTAAACATTCTCTGCATAGAGAGTAACACCTTTATGCTCTTCAATACTTAATCATATAAAGTACAGTGAGCACAGATCATACTAAACACACACCTGAAACCACGATGTCTCTCACACTTTGTGAGTCCTTGGGAAACCATGTGGGTCCAGGGAGGCAGACAGGGTCCCTTTTATTGCAGGCTGTTCCATACTGGCTGGTCTCTGTCCTTCATGGAGTCCCTTATCCAGATTGTGTGACCTTCTTCTCTCCTGGACCTTGCTTCCTCTTCCTTTCTCCACTGTCTTCCTGTGGGATCTCTTATTTGAACCCCTCTTGGTCACTTGGCTGTCTTTGTTCTGCTCCTGATAAGTTTTTACTGCTTCTCCCTTCCCCGCTTCCTTCAGATGAGTTAAGCTAAAATTGGTTTTCTGTAGATACAGTTCACCCATTATCCCAGAGGCTTATTGAGTCCTGAGCACCCTTCACTGTATCTTTCTGGCGTGTATCTGCTACAGGACCTGTCAGCAATGGTGAAGCCACATATGTATAGGCCTGTGTGTTAGTACAATTAAGATGCATATTAGACTTATAACAATGTAGTTAACATTTAGACTTAATGATATGCTTCCAAGTTGCTGCATGAGTTAATCTCAATTATAATTGATCACACAATATTTACACAACGTTTGCTCTGAAACAGTGAATCCAGTCAGGTGGGGTCATCTCCTGCCCATCACTAAGGCCTATACAAACTAAATGTGCCACTGTGGGACATCACAATACAAAGACTTTGTTAACTGCCCCTTACATTCATGATGAGGCTATGTGCAAAAGGGATCATCTCAACAGACTGAATTTTGGAAGAAGGAAATAAAAACTGCTGACAATAAATTTTTTCATCGCTTTTGCTGTCTGGAATCTCACAGGGTCAGAGCTACAAAATGGAAGCAAATGACACCAGGGTCAACCCAGGTTAGCCCTAAAAGACATTCAGAGTTGACAGATTTTTACGACTCTGTCACTTTTTGGAATACTGATTAACTCATCTGTGTATATATGCTTGCCTGCTTTAACCTTGTAATAACTCATTTATTTTCTTAATAAATCCTTAGACAGTTTACTATATGCTTGGCTACATGTATTATCTTTGGTGTGAGAACTAAGGTCCAAATTGACTTTGTAAGTAGCTAGTCCTTTGGGACTGCGAGTAATCTGAATACTGTTGCGATTTTTGGTATATAGCAACCATCACTAAGTCCACTTTGGACTGCCTATGACTCTGTGGAAAGATTGTTACAGTGTTTTAGGAGTTCACACTTGTTACTGGATTGGTGAAATCTAATTACAGAACATACAACCATTTGGAGGTCTCTGCCTAGCTTCTTGACAGTCTACCCTGAAGTTGGCATTCATGCTTGTGAGCCACTCCAGATAGCATGACAGGTTGAAAGGACTCTGTTGAAGAGGAAGGATGGGGCTGCCTGGCCCTGGAGCAGCAGGGAGTGATGCAATGGGAAAGGCCTTTGGGCCCCTGCAGCCTGCTTTGGTCAGGGGAATAGCTTTGTTTTGGACTTCCTTAGGGAGTCTAATTTTTATTCTTCCAACTGTGCCCTGAAGGAAGGGCCTACACAGATTTTTGGATAAGGCACTAATTCTTCCTGGGCTGGCAGAGACAGCCAGCATCCTACATTAAAGTTGTTTGAAATCATAAGGACTAGAAATGTTTGTTTTTAAAGGCAAGTTTAAATTCAGGGGGAAGGAATAGAGTCCCACCCTATCTAACAAGATTGTACTACTAATGAATGAAAAACTGAATGATTTTTTCAAGCCCTGAATTCCATCACTTCCTCTGTACTAAGATGTCTAATGAAACGTCAGTATTAATGACGTAATCACCAAATTATGTCATATACAGAAAAATATATCTGCCAAACCTTCACTGTAAAAATTAATAGGCAACATAGATACTAGTCCAGCTTTTCACAACTCTCTCATTCTATTTTTATGATATGGCCTTTTTAAGTCTTTCTTTCTCCACATTGCCATGTGTGAATCATCTGACAAGTTAGCCAATTGACTAGGAAAGTGACATTTGAAAAATTTTGTGGCTACATCTTAGATAGAGATATAAACACATTAGATTAATAATTAGTAGTTTAAAGCAATTACTTTTAACAAACGTGAGGCTACTCTGCCCTTATGATATATTTAAGAACTATGATTTTCCTAAGGAGCCAGTAGAATTACTATAGGAAAAACCCACACAGGATTCAGAGATACGATCAACAGCCATTTCTCTGAATACCTCTATCTAGCTTGTGTTAATTTTATCAGTTCCTTGGGGAAAAGAATTAAAGCCTTGGCATACTTGGCAATGCATTAAAATACTTGATCCTAATTATCTCTTTGTATAGCTTTTATTTTGTCCTTTATATTTTTGATGGGGGAGGGAGTTGTCCAGGCCCCCAAGGTACGAGTAATCCCTTATCTACTGAACAAAAAACATTCCAAAAGGATTTGCTTGCATTTCCCACATATTCAGTAATTCAACATAGGAAGGCAGTTGGGTGGGGGATTCTGAAATGATTGCATTCACTTCCTTATCCCAAATATAGCAAAACTATTTCTTATACAAACACATGCCTCATGTAAACATGGAATAATTCCCATAGTCAGCAAAGGCTATCTCCAAAGATGGAATGTCGCAAAGCTACTTTCAAATTCTAGAAACTGTTGCAGATCAGATACCCTCCTTTTCTCCACTGTTGTCCTTTCTCAATAACTGAAAACGCCACCTTCAACATGTCCAACTTTCCAAACGGCTGATATGCATAAGATCTTCCTTCAGTCGCTACCAGACCTGAATACTCTGACATGGCAGTACCACCAAGCACTGATACACCTTTAAATAGCTTTTCATTTTTATAGGAGACTAAATAAATCTTTATGATTATGAAGGAAGCAGACTGAGCTCTAAAAAAATCTTTTAGGATATTACAATTTATGTGTTCTATACTGTGTGCTGTAATAAAAAAAATTGCCATCTTTTTTAAGAAAGGCCTTACAGCTGACATTTTGCTGACAAGGATCACAATGGGGCATTTCATTTAGTTCATCATGAAGTGCCACGGCCTCAAGCACAGATCATTCAAGGTTAATCAGAATATTAGAAGCCACACACTCTTTATTAGTGTCACATAACAAAGAAGCATGCTGCCTTTGATGGTATGATAAAAGAAAGATCCGGAACCCCCCTGGAGTCTTCAGCTTTGCAGCACAGCAAGGTTTCATATAACAATGAAAGCATATTTGCTTAACTAATTGAAGGAAAACAAGCATTGTATTAGATCATCTCTGCAAAAGGCTAACTGCCTTAACAGAACAGTTTATGCAACGAAGCACTTTAAAAACTACTGTTCCCAGCTTGGAGGGTGTTCCCTTAAATCTTACATAATCTTGATTTGCTTCATTAATTGCTTATGAATTTATATGTATACCATTTGTGAAAAAGTAATTTTGGATATAAATGAATGCAAGTCCTAAATTGTTTCAATGCACTGTAATGTACAAACTGCAATCGCTACCATGAAATATTGCTTTGAGTGAAATTCTTCTATGGGAAAAATTTCCACTGTAAAATAGTCTCACTGCATGCATTATATATAGAATTATAGAAATTTAAGGCTGGAAGGGCCCTCAAAAGGTAATCTCATCGATCCTACTGTCCAGAGCCAGGACCATCTCTGACAGGTGTTTGTCTAATCCAGTGGTTGGCAACCTGTGGCCCGTGGGTTACACGCGGCCCATCAGGGTAATACACTGGTAAGCCACGAGACAGTTTGTTTACATTGACCATCCACAGGCACAGCCACCCACAGCTCCCAGCGGCCGCAGTTTGCCATTCCCAACCAATGAGATCTGCGCAAAGCGGCAGCCAGCACGTCCCTGCGACCCGTGTCGCTTCCCAACTAGGGATGTTTAAAGTTTCCTCATAGGTCATGTTATCTAAACTTTTTATCCTTTGAGTTGTTCTCTGGACACTATGTGTCCATGTCTTTCTCAAGCTGTCAACCATACTTCTGCTACACCACCTCCATCCGTAATGTTGTTGATTCCTTCAGCTAAACATCTTATTTAGATAATAATTTATTAGCACTTCTAATATACTTATTCTATGATATTCAGCGGTATGCACAACACAGCATGTCATTAAATCTATTTGTGTTCAAATATATTCAACTGAACTCACTTCTTGAACTTGCCAAGCCACCAGCAAGAACCGTAACTGTGAAGTGGTTCAAGTGACAATGATCAATAAGATTATCACCATACGGATTTGTCACCAAGAACTGAAAAAAATGTTTTTATTACATTGTGGGATTTCTTTTCTTTTCATTTATTTCTTTTTAAACACAAGATTAAAATGTTTTTATTTGAAATAGTCTATTTAATATTTTGTAACATCAGTATAAACTATTTTCTACACCAGAACAACTTGTCATTGTGATGGTAATGTGATTTCTTGGGTTAAACAGCCAAGTACATAATTATGTAGAATCACAGAATCATAGGACTGGAAGGGACCTCAAGAAGTCTTCTAGTCCAGTCCCCTACACTCAAGACAGGAATGAGTATTATTTAGATCATCCCTGACAGGTGATTTTCTAACCTGCTCTTACCCTCCAATGATGGAGATTCCACAACCTCCCTATGCAATTTATTACAGTGCTTAACCACTCTGCAGTTAGGAAGCTTTTCCTAATGTTCATCATAAACCTCCAGTGCTGCAAATTAAGCCCCTTGCTTCCTGTCCTATCCTCAAAGGTTAACTAGTACAATTTATCTCCACTCATTGAGTTACAAGCCTACCCTATATGAATGTCATGAGCACATATCTAATTATACAGTGCATCAATAAACTCCTGTACAGAATATATGTCTGTTACCTAACACTTTACAGTGAAAGGACTTTACAAACATTAACTTATCTAGTTAAGAAATAGAAAGAGGAAGAAAAAAAATCAAAGAAATTAGCAGCATATCTGGGATTATTAGAACTCAGGGAATCCTGGGCCCCAGACTGCACTGTTGCCCGTATGCTACCAAACCACTTACGTTTGCGATTTTGTCAGCTCTCTGTGTGCTGCTGCAAGTGCCATTCTTCCGATGAGATATAAAATTTAATACTTGACAGCTTAGTTATTTTTATGGCATTTCCACAAAAGAGCAAAGATGTGAACTTCAGTGTCCTAGCCAAAACCTAATTTAGGTAATTATGTTATGTGCACCTAAAATATTCTCACTGTAGTTTTAAATGGTGAGATTATTCACTTCCCCACCCAAAAAGGAGATATGTAACAGTACAGTCACCTTTGTTATTGGCACAGAATGGCTGCAGCATTCCACTTCACTGCAGGCTGCATGATTTTATAAGGTCTGTAAAGTGTTCTGGAGTCCTTCAAATTGAAACGCACTACATAAACGCAGATTAATTGTAACAGGTATCATCAGAAGAGACTGTGCTGGATCCTGATGCTTTCCCCAGGGTTCTTGATGACACCTTTTAGCAAGGAGCTTAAGTCTTACCAACTTATAGGAATGGCACAAATAATGAACAACTTCTTCTGTTTATGTTAAGTAGGCTCCCTTGGCGAAAACAGAAAATAGTATGCAACAACTATGAGACATTACATCACTGCTTCTCATAGCTTGCCATAATTCCAAATAAGAGGCAAGTGTACCTACTGTGTTGGAAATAAGATCATCATAAAATAATACCTAAATATTAGAAATGAAAATAAGATATGTTCTCAATAATGCTATCACCTTTGGACTAATCATGGTGTTTGCACAGTAGGGAGCCTGAGCATACAACGATAACAGTGGCTTCCCACAGCTTTCACATTTAATTCAACTGGAAGCGGACGGACCTTTACTGCTTGCTTTGTTTAGAGCAGGGGTTGGCAACCTTTCAGCAGTGCTGTGCCGAGTCTTCATTTATTCACTCTGATTTAAGGTTTCACATGCCAATAATACATTTTAACGTTTTTAGAAGGTCTCTCTAAGTCTATAATATATAACTAAACTATTTTTGTGTGTAAAGTAAATAAGGTTTTTAAAATGTTTAAGAAGGTTCATTTAAAATTAAATTAAAATGCAGAGCCCCCCCAGAGCGGTGGCCAGGACCCGGATAGTGAGAGTGCCACTGAAAATTAGCTCGTGTGCCGCCTTCGGCACACGTGCCATAGGTTGTCTAACCCTGGTTTGGAGCATGGAACATAATCAGAGTCAACTGAGGCTCACTGAGTGCCACATAACTTCTACACACTATTCACTATTGTGAAAATGTAATTTCATGGTGTCTTACACTGGTCACAAAGTAACTTAGTGCATCATCTGAATCATGAATACAGAGGAGTATTTAGTGCTACAGCTGCAGTTTGCACTATACATTTTCAGCTAATACTCCTCAAATGAAAAGTAACATGGTGCAAGAGGGTACACAAATCTCTCAGCATTAAGCAGCAAGTGGGCTTTTTATTTATGCCTAAAGTTCATATTTTATGAAACATGACTACATCCTACTAGGCTTTCTAAGAGGTGAAAGCACCATATACAGCACAGACCCATTTACACGCGAATCCACTTAACGTGCGGTAGCGCCACGCCTCCCAGTGCTACCTATTTAACATGTGAGACTCGTTAACATGCGGTACAGGAACTTCCTATGTTGCGCTACAGATTTGCTCACTAACTCACTGACATAGAAATCGACAGGAAGCGTGGAGTGGAAACGTGTTGTACGTCTTTACCACCAATGGGAGGGGAGCAGGGGGAAGGGGCAACAGGGCCGCCAACGGGGGAGGCAAAAAGGGCAGGGACATTAAAGTGCATTTTAAGGACACCTTTGCTGCAGCAGCGCTGGGTCGCCAACAGGAGGAGGAGTGGGGAGGGATGCAGCAATGTTAAAAGGCTGCCGCAGCAAAGGACCCCGCAGCACTTTAAGGTCCCTGCCCCTTTTGCCCCCCTTAGCCGACAGCCGGGGGGGGCAAAGGGAGCAGCTTTCCTGGGGTCAGCAATTTAAAAGGGCCCAGGGTCCTTTAAATCACCATGGAAACCTTGGGCGGCACAAACCAGGCAGCATGGAAGGGCTGGCAGGGGGATGCTGACCCTTAGCCCTATCCCTTCTGCCTGAGGCCCCATCCCTTCTGGAAGCCAGAGCCACCCCCCCATACTGGTAAGTGTCCTCAGTTAGTTACTTTCACCCCTATGTAGCAGCAATAATGTTTTTATTGGATTACACATTTGAATCTATATTCTTGCAAAGAGCCATTAACAGATAGGCCTGCAATATTTGGGACGCTGTGAATACGTACGTAATCCTAGATAATTACACATCTTAAGATATTTCAGCATGGCCTTCTTAACCCGCAGTCCGTTAACACGCGGTCATGACAGCTTGACTCCCAACATCCGCACATAAATGGGTCTGTACTGTATTAGTTACAGAACACAATCTGCTTCCCAGTTAGTGGGCAAGTCATGAGAGCTCCACAGCCCTTCTGTAGCCAGAATAAGGGTGACAACTCTTAGAAACCTCAAAGGGGTTGTGCCCAGTAGATCCATGTAACCACAGAATCTAGTCAAGCTCCTGCTCATCTACCAAACACCCTCGGAGCCTAATTCTATTGCATGTAGGATATGGGGTCCAGATGCATGTATGGATATGGGGTCCACTCAATAGCTGCTCCCTTCCACATAATGGAACTCAAGGCAGTGATGCTGCCTTGCATAGTGTACTGTTGCTCCTGTGATCAAGGTAAAATTCACTCCACATTAATTTCTCTGGGGAACCAAAGCAGCAGAAGGTTGAAGTTCTGTTCAAGAATGACTCCTGAGAGCACTTACCTCTTCCATAGGAGTCCAGCACTCGCTGTTGCTGCAGTTGTTCCTATGAAAGCTGCCATCATAAGTCTTTGCCTGTTTCTGGTGGGATGTGCCATTCCATGGTAACATCGGGAAACAGCCTCTAAGCCTGCCACAGCAGCAAAAACTCGAAGGCGAAACATCCTATCAAGTAAGGGAAACAAATTACTATTGTAAATAGAGCAGCAAGTGCTGCAGTACAAAAGCAATTCAATTTTTCATTACTTTCCTCCTTCTCCCAACTAGGTATTCTCCAAGCCAAAGAATTTCACATCTCATCCTTATTTCAGTCCACCAATTTGCAAGACTATCACTCCAGCAAAGGAAAGATGACAGAGCTCCCTTCGGAACTTGTCAATGACACACCTGAGCCAACCAAAGGTGTCACTGCAGTGCAACATGAGACACTTCTCCTTTCCAAGGACTCACCTACAGCAGGCAACTGTCTTGCATCTGACAAGGGATGTCAGCAACAGTCCCCTGAAGCAGTGTTGAAAGCTGCCATACTATTATTCTTTTATATGTATGTTGAGGTAGCACCCAGCGTCCTCAATCAGGATAAGAGCTCCATCGTGATAGCCATTAAACAAATCCCAGTGGAACAAGTTTCCAATAATGCAATGGAAATGCTGATTGAGAAACTTTTGTCCTTTCTACCCTAGCAGTTTTACCAGTTCATGGGGACTGTTTGTTGGGAACCTGTTTCACTCACCAGTCAATTTCGTACAATAGGGTAGACAGGCCTCTTGAAGCAGGCTCCAACTAGATGCACCCTTAGTTTTTAACAAAAACAAATAAATCATGCAAAACCAGCATATTACCGCAAATCTTTTATGATAATTTGTTTTGAAACAAACTATCCTTTTCAGAGAGCTACAGCTACATTACTTAATGAGTGGTTCTCCTAATTGCAGATACTTCTAATTTGCACAAGCCCAACTGACACACTTTGCAGTCATGACTCAGCTGTCTATTCGGTTCTTCTTACAGCAGTTTTTACACCTCTAAGTTCTCCAAAACAACATTTCATATATTAAGTGAAAACATTTGTTTATTTCTCTTCAAGTATCATAGTGTTACAGATGGAAATAGGGCACAGAAACAAGCACTGCAAGTTAATACAATCCATTCTGCCTAAGACACAATCTTAGAAGGCAAGCTAAAAACGAATATAAATTTTACGGAAAAAGTCAGAAGGCTCTGTGTTACATTTTTTAAATGACTGGGGAGGAGAGGGTTATGTAGCCTGGAGCTCAAAGCTCAAACTCTGCTCTAACTAAAACTTTACACAACCTGAAGTATGTCTTTTAAAATACTATGTGTACTTCACTGCCCTGCATAGAAATAGTTGTGCAGAGAAAAATGGAAAACTGAGCTGCCGATCTAAATGCTATTAAAATAGTAAAATCGATAAACTGCAAGGATTGCATCTGAGAACAAGACACCTTCTACAGGAGATAGAATCACAAAAATAGAAACATTTAAAATAAAAATGACTTTTGCACTGTGCAAGCTCACAAAAAGCAAGTCTGAATTACAAAGGAGAAATGCTACCGGATAAAATAGTTGTGTCTTTTAGTGAAGAAAAATCCTTACTGATCTAATTCACGCTCCTATGAAATCTCTCCATACAGATTAATGCATTATAAAATTCAGAATATGAAAAGCCTTTATCAAATTTTCAAGGAGAAAACCTCCTGTTGAAGAAGCTCATAATTTCTTAAGGCAACTTCATTCCCTCTCCTTAGCTTTTAACATACTCTTACTACCACCTTTCACAAATGTTTACTGACCTGCTCAAGATCAAGACCAACAGCAGTCAACACAAAGTACTGCCTACAGATACAATTAGCGTTTTACAGTGCAAGCAGCAATACACTCCTATAGACCTGCACTTCAGCTTTATCATTACTAGCAGCTCACAGTTTAGTAATGTTGGGACTAGTTTGCACAAACAAAACTTTATGCTTGAGAAAACACACATACACACACTTGTTCCAAAAGCCAGAGTTAATTTAAATGAATTTACTTTTCCCCTCAAATTACAGTAATATATAGTTAGGGACCTACCAATTTCATGGCCGTGAAAAACATGTCATGGATCATGAAATAAGCCCTTCCCTTGAAATCTGATCTCTCTGAAATCAGGTGGGCTGGGGAGGGACAGGACTTGTCCTCCCCCTGCATGGCTGTTATGACAGGAAATCAGATCCACCTCCACAGGCAGTGCAGAAATGAGAGTGGCACACCCACGCTTCTGCGCTGCAGCCGCCCCTGAGCTGGGCTCCGGGCTGCCGCCCCCCACAGCTCTTGCCGGGCTTTGAGGTTCCCGGGCTTGTGGCTGCCGCTTCCCGCAGCTCTTGCTGTGTCTCAGGGTGCCCTAGTCTCAGGGCTTCTACCCTCCCCCTGCGGCTCAGACTTTTGCCCGCTGTCACCACTGCTGCCACCTCCACCCAGGCTCTGCGTGTTCAGGCTCCAGGCTGCTGCACCCCACCTCCCCTTCAGCTCCTGCCAGGGCTGGGGGTGTAGTAGTTGCAGCTCTTGCCAGGGCTGGGGCTGTAGTAGTTGCAGCTCTTGCCAGGGCTCGGGCTGTAGTAGTTGCAGCTCTTGCCAGGGCTCAGGGACCCCAACTGAGTGTTGCCCCCACTCCACAGCTCCTGCTGGGGCTGGGAGCATCTGGGCTCAGGGACCTGGGCTGGGGGCTACCACTTAAGTTCCCTCTAAGCTGCACAGCAATGCAGCAGCCTATTAAGCATCATGCAGATGCTAAGGACTGCAGTCGGGAAGAGGCACCCCTCCTCCAGCCCCAACCTGCCATGGCCAGAGGAGAGGAGCCTATCCTGCGGCCCCAGCCCAGGACCTGCTGCAGCGGGGACACAGAACTGAAGGAGGGCAAAGTCCTCTCTCCCCACCTTAGCCCCAGAGCAGCCTGCACCTCCAGCTGGAGCCCTCACGCCCCACACACACTTGAACCTTCTGCCCCAGCCCTGAGCCCCCTCCCACAATCTGAACCCCTTGCCACGTGAATTTTGTTATGTACATCAATATGGAGGTGATGTGTCACACATCACCTCTATACTGGTGCACGTTACAAAATTCATTCCACACATTCGTGGGAAAAGTTAGAGGGAACACTAGCTGTCACCTCCCGTAGCTCCTACCCCCACAACTCTTCCCTGTGGTTCCTACCTGGGCTCCAGCCAGGACTCGAGGCTTCTACTCCCTGCAGCTACTGCCAAGGGCTCAAGAAACCTGGGCTGGGGGCTGCCACTCCCCACAGCTCCAGTTGAGACTTGAGGCTTTTGCCCCCTGCAGCTCCTGCCCAAGCTCCAAACTTCTGTTCCACCCCCCATGGCTCCATCCAGGGCTCAGAGCTGCTGCCCCCCACGGCTCATGCCCAGGCTCCAGGCCACCCAGGCTCAGGGCTTCTGTCTCCCTCCCAGCTTCTGCCCAGGCTTGGTATGCCTGAGTTCAGGGCTTCAGCCCCTACAGCTCCTGCCAGGGCTGGGACACCCATTTTTCAAATTGTCTGGTGGCCCTGGGCTTGGGCCCTATAGGCCCATACATTAATCCACCACTGGCCCCAACTAGCAGCTAGGAGCCCCCAGCTGGGGCACTCCCACCAGCACTGGGGAGATCAGACCTAACTCCACCTCCGGGAGCTTTCTCCAGCTGCAGGAAACTCGGCAGCTGCTGCCTTCAGAGGCTCTGTCTTTACCTCATCTGTTTATTCTTTATCAGAGGTCTACGGACAACATATTTTAAGGTCACTGCCCTCTTTAGTACACCTCTTAGGCAGGACATTCTGTATTATACATTACTTCCAAAGGCTTCTTGTTTTGTTCAATAGAATATTTCATACACTATTTCAGTAAACACTAACAATTTATGTAACATCAGCTTCAACAGTACCTAGAAGACAAATATCAGGCAGAAGTGTAGACAAAGGTTTTCGATCTGCTGACATCAAACATCAGATTTGAAGGCAACTTCACTGGGAAATCAAGCAGTGACATTCAGCTGTTATTTCCTAATTTAGATCAGAGTTCTATAAAAGGTGGCTCAAGACATAGGCAGCTATTCTAATTTCCCCTAAAAATCAGTGTTATGGGCAATTGCCATAACATTTAGTACTTCCATTAGCCATTGAATTTGAATAGTTATATTTTTATGATCATTTATAAGCACAAGCCAGAAAGTAAATTACTTTGGGATTAATGTTGTTTTATTTATTCCTTTTAAAAAAAGCTTTTAAATGTTCATAATGAAAACTCTCAGGGAAATACTAATGCAACAATGGCCATCAAATATCATCCCGCAAATCTTTCACATGCACAGCATAAAATGGCCCTGCATTATGAAGGATGGCCTTCATTTCAGATTCAAAATTACTTCCATCCCACACTAATCTAAATTCCCACTTTCTCTCTTGGGAATTATTTCCATTACAATGCAAACTCAGAAGTTATACAAGCGCTATTTCTTCTAAAAAAAAAAAAAGAAAAAAAATCAGTGATACACAAGTAGAAAAGCCATCTACTATTTTTCTGTCCTCTTATTTGGGTCTCTCTCCTTCATTCCAGCTGTACAAGACAGAATTGTGAAAAAACAAACAGAAGATAGCCACATTTTTCACTATCGTTATAAAATGTTCTTAAGACTTCCATCAAGAAAGTTTGGGGTGACAGGGAGCCTTATGTTGATACAGAATTATGCCTGCCAATCTGAAATGCTTAAATTTTGCAGAACTAATGTACTCACAGAAATGCTAACTCATCTCCCTTGCATACAGTAATCAGTTACTGATATATTGTTATATTTACACAAAAGAGCATAGTATAAAGTTTGCCTAATAGCATCAGCTAGACAGAGCTAAAACAAAATATTTCCCACATTAACTCACTGTTTTAAATACATGTATCTTTTTTTTTAAAATGCACCTTTGGGACTGAAGCTTTCCATGCTATCCATCTGAAGGGGTTGCCAACTAACTCTCACAATTTTTTCACAAGCCTCATGGTATTTTCTCTCTAAACCCCAGCTGCTGGTATCAAGATTGCATGAGACTCTCAGGGTTCATTCTGTGTTCATTTAAAAATATTTTTAAAATAAAAGTTTCTGACCTTCATGATTGCAGTGAAAAGCCAGAAAATCTGACTTAACATAACCTAAAGGCTCAGACCAGAAGGCAAATAAAGAACCCAAAAGGTGTTTTTAAATGACTTATAACCAATCATGACTAATAACTTATAACCAATCATAATTTTGGACGGCCTCGTTCATTCTTTTTAATGTTTGTAACTGGCAATACTGCATATGCCAATACTAATTTCTTTGTGGCATAGAAATGGTGGTGAAAGGGTAGTTTGAGCAAATCTTGTTGCATCTGAAGAAGTGAGATTTTTTACCCACAAAAGCTTATGTCCAAATAAATCTGTTAGTCTTTAAGGTGACACCAGACTCCTTGTTAAACATCAGAGTCACTGAAAATAGGGACCCCAGCACTAACTGCTGTTTCTGTCATACTATGATACAAATCATCACAGACTATTACTATGCTGAATGAACAAAAACAACAGCCATATTACCACCATTTAGAGGAGATAAACCAAACAGCTTTACTCTAAACTCTGCTCAGAAGAGCCCGATAATTACAATTGCAGAGCATGTCTAATTAAAGGATTTTCCTTGGTCAGAAGACACATCTCTGATAG
This sequence comes from Chelonoidis abingdonii, assembly GCF_003597395.2. Lineage (NCBI taxonomy): Eukaryota > Metazoa > Chordata > Testudines > Testudinidae > Chelonoidis > Chelonoidis abingdonii. The sequence continues at coordinate 26,248,739 of NC_133783.1, forward strand.
ATAAGGGCAACTATAGCTACTTGTACTGCTTTGAGAAAGGAACAGATTTTCACTAGTAGAAAAAACAAATAAACTGACTTAGCAGAAGACTAACAGAGCTTTATCATCTTCTCTGTTTATCTTACCAGTTGCCTGAACAAGAAGTAGGACTGAGTTGACTTGTAGGCTCTAAAGTTTTACGTTGTTTTGTTTTTGAGTACACCTATATAATTAAAAAAAAAATCTACATTTGTATGTTACACTTTCACAATAGAGACTGCACTACAGCACTACAGAAGTAATGGAAAAACACTGTCTTTTGTTTACCTTCTCCACATCAGTCTTGATTTTATAGACCTCTATCATATCCCCCCTCAGTCGTCTCTTTTCCAAGCTGAAAAGTCCTAGTCTTATTAATTTCTCCTCATATGGCAGCCAGTGCACATTGAGTGGATGTTTTCAGAGAACTATCCACAATGAATCCAAGATCTCTTTCCTGGGCCGTAACAGCTAATTTAGACCCTACCATTTTATATGTATAGTTGAGATTGTGTTTTCCAGTGTGCATTCCTTTGCATTTATAACATTGAATTTCATCTGCCATTCTGTTGCCCAGTAACCCAGTTCTGAGAGATCCTTTTGTAGTTTTTTACACTCTGCCTGGGACTTAACTATCTTGAGCAGTTCTGTACCATCTGCAAGCAATTTTCAAGCACATAGAGGAGAACAGGTTTATAAGGAATAGTCAGCATAAATTATGCTATATCAACTTAAATTCCTTCTTTGATAGGATTACTGACCTAATGGAAGGAGGGGAAGCAGTAGACACAATATACCTTGATTTTAGTATGTTTTTTTGACAGAGTTCTGCATGACATTTCCACAAGCAAACTAAGGAAATGTGGTTCAAATGTACAACTACAAAATGGGGAATAACTGGCTAGGTGGCAGTACTGCTGAAAAGGATTTGGGGGTTATAATGAACCACAAACTGCATATGAGTTCCAATGTGATGCAGCTGCAAAAAAGGCTAATATGATTCTGGGGTGAATTAACAGGATTGTTTATGTAAAACATAGGAGGTAATTGCCCCCTCTACTCAGCAATAGGGAGGTCCCAGCTGGAGTACTGTGTCTAATTCTTGGCACCACAATTTAGGAAGGACGTGAACAAATTGGAAAGATTCCAGCGAAGAGCAACAAAAATGATAAAAGATTTAGAAAAGCTGACCTATGATGCAAGGGTGAAAAAACTGTGCATGTTTAGACTTGAGAAAAGACGACTGAAGGGCAATCTGATAACAGTCTTCCAAATAGTTAAGGGCTGCTATAAAGAGAACAGTGATTAATTATTCTCTATATCCACTGAAGGTAGGACAAGAAGTAATGGGCTTAATCTGAAGCAAGGTAGATTTAGGTTACGTATTAGGAAAAACTTTCTAACTATAATTCTAACTATAAGGATAATTAAGCCATGGAATAGACTACCAAGAGAGGTCTTGAGTCTCCATCACTGGAAGCTTTTAAGAACAAATTGGGACAAATACCTGCCAGAGAGAGTCTAAGTTTACTTGGTTCTGCCACAGCTCTGGGGGCTGGATTTGACTTCTGGAAGTCTCCAGCCCTACATTTCTAGGATTTTATGAAAAACCGAAGATGTGTCTATTGATGCACAAGTGGAAAATGAAAGACTCCCCTTTGTACCTCTGTGGTGAACATCTGATGAAGTGGGTATTCACCCACGAAAGCTCACGCTCCAAAACGTCTGTTAGTCTATAAGGTGCCACAGGATTCTTTGCTCCTGTTGCACAACAGAGCAAGTTACCCCACAAGTAGGTATGAATGAGAGTGCTAAAACCCCATAAAAAAAATTCAGAGCTAACCCTGCAAACCCCAAATAAAAATTCTAAACATTTTCCAGGTTTTTATATATATAGCAGATACATGTCATCCATCCTACAACTATTTTACAATCAGCCACACCCACGCACAAGAGGTTTTATGTGGCATTAACCGCTTAAGAAGGTTCCTTCTTTTACAGGCTCACTACTAACCCAGATTCACAACGATTAGTATGATCTGCAGTATGCTAGCACCCAAAAGTGACAACCAGGAGTAGGGCTCTATGGTGCCAAATGCTGTAAAAATATATGAAAGCAATAGTCCCTGCCCCAAAGAGCTTACAATCTCATTAGTGTTAGAGACCTGCAAACACAGTTCAGACTGCAAAACCTACTGCTCAGTTACTAGATCGAACTTTCAAACAGAACCCCAAACCAAGAAAAAGAAATGTAAAATAGATTTAGGCAAGATGTTGCTCTAAAGTGAAGGCCACAAGCTGCCAGGCAATATGCTGACTAAAGAAAGTCCCCTCATGTTCAGATACCACAGCAATAGGATGTTGAAATCTTTCCAGTTCAATAATTCTTTACTGTGAGGGCTGAAATATAAAGGGATTTTAGGAAATGTACGTTTTCCTGAATTGCCATTGGTTCATTAGTATAGCATCTCTGAGAACAATTAAACTAATTTTAAGCCTCTTAAGTGAAAGTTATTCATTTCAATTACACTGAAAAGTGCACCAACACAAATGTTTAAAAAACAAATGTGCAATCTGAAGTTGCTTAAATGAAGCCACAAGGCAGATGATTCAACCCAATCACATATGCTGGGGGGCCAGAAGACGAGCCTTACACACCTGTGTCTGTCCTTAGGTTTCTGACTCTGTAATATTAGCTTGTTCATCACCAAATCATTTGTATTATGGTAGCACCTAGAGATCCCAATCGGACAACACAGCCCCACAAACAGAAAAGACTTCTCCCAACTAATATAATACAAGCTAGTGAGAAATAAAGGGTCAGTGTTTATACACTGCAGATTCAGTTTTGGAAATTCTATAGCAGAAAATTGTCCACGACCTTTGAAGTTCTGACTACTGCTAGGATTAGTCTCATTAAGCAGATAGTTTATTCAGCTTTACCTTTACTCTTTGATATTTTCTTATTTTAGTGATATTCTATTATTGTAGTGCCTAGGAGCCCTAGCCAAGGACTAGGACAGGGGTGAGCAAACTCCCGTCTGCGGGCTGGATCCGGCCTGCGAGCCACTCCACACAGCCCGGCCCTGCTCCAGACAGGGCACTGGGTCGGGGCTGTACCACATGGCTCCTGCAGAACTAGCCACTCCCTAGTCTGTAGCAGTGCATGGGATTCTTCCATCCTAAGTGCAGGACTCTGCACCTGTCCTTGTTGAACCTCAACAGATTTCTTTTGCCTCAATCTTCTAATTTCTCTAGGTCCCTCAGTATCCTATCCCTACCTTCCAGTGTATCTACCTCTCCTCCCAGTTCAGCGTCATCTGCAAACTTGCTGAGAGTGCAATCCATGCCATCCTCCAGAACATTAATGAAGATATTGAACAAAACTGGCCCCAGGACTGACCCTTAGAGCACTCCGCTTGATACCAGCTGTCAGCTAGATGTGCAGCCATTGATCACTACCCGTTGAGCCCGATGATCTAGCCAACTTTCTATCCATTTTATAGTCCAGATTTCATTAGGTGTGTATGGCTTGTGCATTTTAGTATTTACAGATTAAAGAAAAAATCACTGCAAAAGCCCACAAATTAACACCAAGTGATTTTTTTTAAACAAATCATTTGTCCTTCTCTTAATAATTTTCATGTACTAATCGCTCTTTCACTGGTAGTGGTTTGTGGGGGATACAGAGGGACTGTCAGGGGATTCAGAGTGTGGGAGTTACTGGAGACTGGGAATGCAGGGGATGAGATATGGAGACCCCACTCTGGCAAATGAGAAATGACATGTTTCTTGCCAAAATGGACATAGAGAAGGAATACACATTTTAGAAATAAGATACTGCTTACTTTTTTTCAGGATGGATAAAAATCAATGGTTTTTATTTAAAAAAAAATCAGAGTTTAATTTAAATTGGAGGGGTTTTTTATTTAAATCGGGGGGGTTCCCCTCAAAACTCCATCTAAAGATAGCTTTAATTAAGATTCCTTATAGCTCAAAGATATTTCATCATGGAATAGGGATTATTAATTCTATAGTATGAGACCATATATTCATGTAATCAGGACCGGCGCTAGGGTTTCTCGTGCCCCAGGCACACAGCCATTTCGCCACCCCCGGCGCTGATCCCGCGGCTCCGGTGGAGCTGCTGCAGTCATTCCCGCAGAGGGTCCGTTGGTCCGTGGCTCAGGTGGAGCAGCCGCAGTCGTGCCGGCGGGCGGTCCACTGGAGCCGCCTGCCGCCTCGCTGGCAAAATGCCACCCCTCGAATAATCCTGGTGCCCTAGGTGATTGCCTAGGCTGCCTAAATGATAGCGCTGGCCCTGCATGTAACGTTTAAGAAAAGTTTTGTAAATGAGTTCCAACAGTTCATGGATTAGGGACCCAATCTTATGGGGTTCCAGGGGCTTCTCTATAGATTATTTAGGTTAATCAGTTTCTAAATGAGTGATGCTGAACAGTCACTTACTAAGTGAAATCTTGTCTACGCTAAAGTATGTTAGCATTACCATTGCAACCTTCTAGCATGCTACCTGTAACACACCACCTATGCATAAACACAGAATACTTGTGTACCATTGCAATAATACTTATTCTGGGCAGCTGGGCTGAAACACTGTGATGGTGAAACATGAGTATAAACTACAAGCAGCACCACTGGTGGCAAAGTGGAAAATTTTAAGGAAAAAAAAAAAAATCTGTGTTCTTATACCTGAGCCCCATCCAGTGGGAGAAGTATTTGACTTTACTACAATTACATTGTAATGTACGCAACAGTATGTCTCATCACATTCATCCAAATAAATTTATATGTAGAAGCTGTGTTAAATGTAAGATTAAATTCTTAAGACAGCGATAATGATGCGTCTCTCTCATGTAAGGACCAAGATATGAACACTAACTGAAATACTAACATACTTAAATTTTCTTTGAAAGTAGGTTTTATTCTGTTTCCTTTCAGCAGAAAGAAGTCAGTTGAAACAAGCAGTACTGATAAATCTGAAATGTAACCACACTCCTCCCACCCCTCCCTAAAAAACAGAAAAAAGACTGATTTGGAACTAAGTTCATATTAAAGGGACACTGTCGAGCAGATACAGACCTAAATTTAAGGTGTAGGCTAGGGGGGTTATTTTCAAAATGTAAGATCAACTGAAATATTTCCATGATGTTTTCTTTCCTATTAAAACATATTTTGTTGGATTTAAAAAAAGGATTGCCCTTACATGTAAGCCAGGCACTGCAGGATTGTGCTAGTGCATAACAACAAGAAAGTGAAACTCAGAGGGAACAAGTCAGCATTAATGGAAAAAGAAGTCAGATTTTTTTTCTTGGACGTTTCCAATTTCCTAATTTTCTAGGATATTTATTATAAGAGGTAAAGAAAATTCAGTCTTTAAAAAATTAGTTTTAAACCCTACTGTGGAAAAGTTTGCTGATGTGTCTTTCTAAACCAGTGGATTCTATGAACCCGGATATCAGAAAGGCAAAATGGGAACCCTCCAGGAAGAAATTCTACTAAGAGTTTAATATGATGTTTAGGGAACTCCAGAGAGTCAGTAAAGACATTATTAATGAGGTAAGTGAATCATATTCATTTTCCCTTCAGAGCATGAAATTAAAAATTTCTTGTTGAGAGTAAGGGGGGAGAGCAATGAATAGCACACAGACTTTTGCAGCCAAACTGATGATTCAGAAAGCAAGCAGTTTTAAACCATAAATAAAGGAGGAGGGCGGGAGGTTGCATCAGCACACTGGCTGCTGCAAAATACTTTTTAATATGCACTAAGATAGGACACCAGAATACTCAACAATTTAAGGGGGTGTTTTGAACCATGAGACTGATATAAAATGAAAATATAGCAAAGTTATTTGGACAGAAAAACTGGACAAATACATAAAAAGTGTAATAGGAAAACTAAGACTAAAGGAGAATGAGAGAGGCAATAACAGGATTTTACACAGACAAGTAGTACTGTGGATTGGAATTCCTGGCAAACATGTTCCTCACCCCATATTTGCAATATAAGATATTGGTTTCTCAGTTACAGCATATGATAAGCTTCGCAATACTGATCAATATCCATTGCCACATACTGATCCACCTGATAAAACCTGCTGAATTAGGATCAGAGCATATGGGATGACTGACGAACAGAACCTCTCCTTGGTTAGGTTTTACTAGCCCTGGTTATGAGTCCAGATAATTGAGTTGGTACAGCACCTGACTTTTAATCTAAGGTTTAATCTAAGGTTTCATGGTTCAAGACCCTTTTTATGCAGTATTATTTATGGAAAGAGGGTCCAATGGCACTAGCATGGGACTCAGGAGATATGGGTTCGATTTCCTGCTCTACCAGACTCCCTTGTGTGACCTTGAGAAAGTCACTTAGTTGCTCACCAGGGAGTTGTGAGGATGCCAGACTAAAGATTGTGAGCTCAGATACTCTGGTGATGAGGGCAATATAAGCACAAAAGATAGATTAGTCTAATCATATGCATATTGTCAGTCTCTCCTGTGTAATATGGTCATGCAGCCAAGTCACTTGCTGCATAATTGCAGCATCTTTTAATTGTTCTATTGTAGGGCTCAAGAATCGAAACTTGCATGTGAAAAAAATTAAGTCTCTATTCCTTATCACTGCTTATTAAACAGAATCAAGATAAAAGTACAAATCATCAGGTATGCCTAAACTCTACTTGGTGTATCTGAGAAGGGGTAAGTATAATTGATTTTACAATCTCTAGTCCCTCACCCCCATCTTGAGGAAGCCAGTGTCTGGATTGGTTCTTTCTCAGCATAAGTTAGAACCCTGGGACATCACACCAATCCCAGATGACCAGAGCAGAAGAGTGCTCCAGCAACAACCCCAACACACTTATTACACAGTGGGGTGAGGAGAAGCAGTAACAAGTGGCCTAGAGAACAGTTGTTCTTCCAACACAAGGGGAATCCTCAGCAACCCCATTAGGGTAATTCCATCCTGCAACACAAAAGGGAATGAGCAGAAAACAAATGTGCTTACATGTGTTGGAGTTCTTTTTAGTTGGAGTAGCAAAAGCAGGGGCAGCTAGCTGCAGTGGTGGGCAGGGGAATGAAGAATTCCACAATGTAGTTACAGTGCAGCAGCACGAAAGTTAGAAAATAGAGCTGATGGGGCGGGGCGGGGGGGAGGAGGCGGCAAAGAGAAGAGGAGTGAGAGTTTCCTTCTTGACAGGAACTTAAGAGGGAAGACTAGGACAGCAGCAGGAGGTAGCAACAGTAGAGACCCGAGGAATGAAAGAGACAATGAAGATGACTGGGTATAAAAGCTGTGGCACGCACATGATTCTGGAGAGGGTACCTAAAAAGTGATTCATTTGTATTAAGTGCCATCTGATAGGTCTAATGCAAGAGAAGATTTGAGGTTTGGAGATGCAGTTAGAAACTATAGCTGAGTTTTGAAGGGGATTTGAGTGGATAGAGGAAAGGAAAGGAGGAGCCTGAAGGGAAGCCTCAAGACTTGCAGATGCATGCTGGACCAGAGAACTGTGAGGGTAAACTTCTGGATTAAGAAAGTGAACAGTGGAAGCATGTGACTATGAGAACAAATGCAGAGGAACAGACCAACTAGTGAAGAAGAAAGAGCTGAGGAACAGGTTTGCTGATTTGGAAAAAGAAGGGGAGAGGCAGGCAGTAACAGAAGATGGGAGAGAAGAAAAGAAAAAAGAGAGAGTGCGCCAGTCCTACAAGAAAAGGGGAAGACACAACGGAGATAACCAGAGGATGACTCGCTGAAGATTGCAAGTGAGAACAGAAGACAATGACTTGCAGCCAGAAAGAACAGAAGGGGGAAGGCCAGAGAATTGTACCAACACTGGAAGAAGCAGCTCTACATGACTGAGACCTCCCTATTAAGAACATACAGGCCTGTCACCAGAGCTTATCTGGAGAACAGAAGGGTGTACTGTTTGCCAGGAACAAAGATACAGTATGTGGACTGGAAGCTGAAGAGGAGCCTAATGGAAGCTGGAAAAAATCCACAGACTGCTTCCCACATGAAGGACAATGATATTAGTAGATTCTTATGGGATGCATCGCCAAGGAAGACTAGGCTGAGGAAGATGCTTAAAGAAATGGAGGTACAGGTGATCTTCACTGGGATTCTACCTCTCCCCGAGGAGAAAAGTGAAGACAAGACAAAAATATGTTGATCAACATATGGCTCAGGCAATGGTGCTATAGGGAGCAGTTTTGTGGTATTCGACTACTGGCAGACATTCACAGAGGACTGTTCTTATGTGATGGATGCCACCTGAATAGGGAGGGAAGCAGTCTTCTGCGATGGAGGTTGGCCCAACTAATTAAAATCTTTAAACTAGGAATTTGGGGGAGACAGTTGGGAGATGCTCATATAACCACCATGCCTGATTCTACTGTGGAGCAAGAAGAAAATCAAGTGGGAGGATACAGCAATGGAGAAAGGAACAACAGAGGGTAGGAGAATGGTCAAGAGGAAAGATAGTGTCAATACCACTGACAGTAACAGTCAGGTAGACGATACTAGCAATAAAATGACTACACCTAATTGGACAATGAATCTGGCTGAGATCAAAACAGAAACAGCTAAGATGTTTGTAAACAAATTCAGGGGGCCCTGGTAAAAAAAAAAATATAAGAGAGAACCAGATATTTTAGGGATAACAGAAACAGGGGCGGATAGTAGTCATGACTGGAATACAAGTGTTGAAAGATAAATGCTGTTCAGGAAAGGCAGAAGTAAAAGGTAAAGGTGATGAAGCAGCACTGTAGATTAACAATGAAGTAGACTCTCAAGAAATTACAAGTGATGGAATGGATAAAACAATCCGTTTGGGTCAAAAACCGCTTTGGGGAAGAAAACTAACAGACACTCTACCGGGATAGTGGTTGGGGTCTCCAATAGACCCACATGATCCAATTTGGATATGGACAGAGACCAATAATATTTTTAATTAAATAATACTATTGGGAATTTTGTGATTATGGTAGACTTTAATCTCCTAGAAATAGAGTGAAGGACAAGTGCTACTAATAATGGCAGAGCCCAGATATTGCTGGATGTGATAGCCAACAGATTTCTTCACCAAATAGTCACTGAACCAACAAAAGGTGATACCATTTTAGATTTAGTATTGGTAAGCAGCAAAGACATCCTAGAAGAACTGGTTGTAGAAGACAGCTTGGTTTGAATGATCACGAGTTAAATCAATTTAAACTACACCTCTACCCCAACACAACACGGTCCTCAGGAGTCAAAAAAATCTCACCGTATTATAGGTGAGACCACATTATATCAGGGTAGGGAGAGGAACCACTCCTCGCCTCAGTTGGAGGTCAGTAAATGTAGGGGGAAAGTGAAAACTGCCAAAAGTCAAGCAGAGTTGGCCATTGCAAAGGAAATTAAAACCAACAGTAAAAGGTTCTTTATCCACACAGATACAAAGAAAACAAGGAAAGAAGAAGTGGGACCACTAAGCACTGAGGATGGGATGGAAAGTAGAGATAATATAGGTATGACTCAACACCTAAACAAATATTTTGCCTCAGTTTTTAATAAGGGCACTGAGATGCTTAAGATAGTGGCAGGGTAGCTAATAGGAACAAGGATGGCAGGGTAGCTAATAGGAACAAGGATATGAAAGTAGAAATGACCACATCTGAGGTGGAAGCTGAACTCAAACAGCTTAATGGAACAAATTAGGGGACCCAGATGTTCTCCATCCAAGAACATTAAGGGAACTGGCACATGAAATTGCATGCCCAATAGCAAGAATTTTTAATGAATTTGTAAACTCAGGGGTTATATCCTATGACTGCAGAATTTCAAATAATACCTATATTTAAGAAAGGGGAAAAAATGATCCAGGAAACTACAGACCTGTAGTTTGACCTCAATTTAATGCAAGGTCTTAGAACAAATTTTGAAAGAGAAAGTAGTTAAGGATATAGAGGTAAATGGTAATTAGGATAAGATAGAACATGGTTTTACAAAACGTAGATCACGCCAGATCAACCTGATCTCTTTCTTTGAGAAAACAACCTCCTGATGAAGGAAATGCAATAAATCTAATCTACCTGGGTTTCAGCAAAGCATTTGATACAGTTCCACATGTGAAATCAGTTAAACTGAAGAAGATGGGAATTAATAAGAATCAAAAGGTAGGTAAGGAACTGGTTAAAGGGGAGACTACAACAGGTCATGCTGAAAGGTGAATTATAAGAGTGGAGGGAGGTTACTAGTGCAGTTTCTCAAGGATCCATCTTGGGACTAATCATATTTAACATTTTCATTAATGACTGTGGCACAAAGAGTATATGTGAGCTAATAAAATGTGCACATGACACAAAGTTGGGAAATATTGCCAATATGAGGAGGAGCAGCAGAATATCATACAAGAAGATTTGAGCAACCTTGAGAACTGAAGTAAAAAAAAATAGGACAAAAATTAATACTGCAAAGTCATGCACTTAGGCTAACAAAGATTTTTTGCCAAAAGTAGGGGACATAGTTGGAAGCAGCAGATGAGGCAAAAGATCTGGGTGTATTGGTCAATCACTGCATGACCAATTGTCACCAATGCAATGCAGCTGTGAATAAAGCTACTGCAATCCTAGGAAGCATCAGGTAAAGTATTACAAGTAGAAATAGGGAAGTGTTAACAACATTATACAGGGCCTCACTGGTAAGACCTCATCTGGAATATTGCATGCAATACTGGTTAAAACTTTAACAAGGGCAGAGAAGGGCTATTAGGATGATCAGAGGACCTTATGAGAGGAGACTTAAGGAGCTAGGCTTGTCTAGTCTAACAAAACTAAGCATCAAGGGTGAGTAATATGATGGATCTCTATAAATACATCAGAGAAACAACACCAGGGGGAGAGAGGAGTTATTTAAGGTAAGGGCTAAGGTTGGTGCAAGAACAAATGGATATAAACTGGCCATAAATAAGTTTACGCTCAAAATTATGTGAAGGTTTCTAGACATCAGAGAAGGGAAATACTGGAACAGCCTTCCAAAGGAAGCCGAGGGGGCAAAAAACATAACTTGTTTTAAAACTTATCTTGATAAGTTTATGGAGGGGATGGTATGATGAGGCAGAATGGCATATGGCCCATCCATGATTGCTATTAGCAAATTATCTCCAGCTGCTGAAGATGGGACACTAAAGAGGGAGGTCTCTGAGTTACTACTGAGAATTCTCTCCCAGGTATTTGCCCACATGTTCAGGGTATAACTGACTGCCCTATTTGAGGTCAGGAAAGAATTTTCCCCTGGATCAGATCGGCAGAGACACTGGGGTTTTTTTCACCTTCCTCTGAAGCCTGGGGCTGGGACACTTTCAGGCTTGAACTAGAGTAAATGGTGGATTCTCTGTAACTTGAACTTCTTTAAATGAAGATTTGAGGACTTCATGAACTCGGCCAGAGGTTATGAGCCTGCTACAAGAGTGGGTGGGTGAGGTTCTGTGGCCTGCAACATGTAAAAGCTCAGATGGATCATAATGGTCCCTTCGAGCCTCTAAGTCTATGAGTATGAGAAAATACAGAAATCTGTAGCATATTTAAAATTGTGCAAGTGTAAGATTAAATTTAATTTTATACCAAAATGCATAGAGAATATTAGGATTGGAATGAACTAAAGCTAAAATCCCCATATAGGGCATAAGGCCTCATATGATGTATGTGCTTGAGTAAGCAATTTGCTTTTTAGACTATTTCAGAACTTGTACATGAAAACAATAACGAGTCTGGTGGCACCTTAAAGACAAACAGATTTATTTGGGCATAAGTTTTCGTGGGCATAAACTTTCTTCAGAAGTGGGGTTTTTTACCCACAAAAGCTTATGCCCAAATAAATCTGTTAGTCTTTAAGATGACACCAGACTCCTCATTGTTTTTGTGGATACAAACTAACACAGCTATCCCTCTGATACTTGGAACTTGTACATGGCTTCTCTTTTGCTGGGTGTATTTTTTTTTTTTTTTAAGTATCTAAGGGTATGACTACACTTGAAACTTCAAAGCGCTGCCGCGGCAGCACTTTGAAGTACGAGTGTGGTCCCAGCGCTGCGCGTACTCCACATCCTCATGGGGTTTAGCTTGCAGTGCTGGGAGCCGCGCTCCCAGCGCTGCGGCACTGTTCACACAGGTGCTTTACAGCGCTGTATCTTGCAGCGCTCAGGGGGGTGTTATATTCACACCCCTGAGCCAGAAAGTTGCAGCGCGGTAAAGCGCCAGTGTAGCCAAGACCTTAGTTTCTTAGTACTGGAAATTAACCATGCCAAAGGCTGCCACATATAATTTGGGGAAGAAAACTCAAGTCTGTTCAAGTAACATCTACACACAGAATTTTAAAAATAAATGAAGATAGCTGAAGCTCACATATACGCTGAAGATTAGAAGAAAGGCTCACCCAGACCATAATTGAAAAATATCACCCACACAGCTGTTTGGTTTGCAAAATCAATTTCCTTTTGTAGTGGATTATTTGAAAATATATTTGTAAATTTTCCATAAGATATAGCCATTATGAATTGTTAACACAATACACAATATAATAAACACTAAAATCTTGTATTGCATGTTTACATCAAATTATGTCTTGAATTTCTTGAATCAGGGCTTGAATTTTTGGTATTCATTTAGAATCTGGTTTAGACTGAGTTTGAAAAGGAAAGAATTAATTTTCAGTCACTGAGTTTTATTTCAGTTTTTTTCCCTTTAAAGCATGGCACAGTTGTACGCAATGAAAGTTTAATCCAGAAAAGCTGAATTATGTTTGTCACTGCCTAAGCTTTTTCAGTGTGTTGTTATGGAAAAAATCTCTAGTGAGAAGACAGCCTTAACTGGCCAGATGTTACATAAATTTTTTGTAAGCCTCTGTAAAGCCAAAAACTGCTACATGAAAGGTGTCTTTGAAACTGATTTTTTGCATTTTAGTCCATATTTCACTCCGCTACATTAGCATATACTCTAAGGCACAAGTTTTCAACATAAGACACAGAAAATATCATACAGTGGCAGTCCACCAGAGTCTGTTCTATTATATATATGGCTGTACTACTCTCTGGATTGTGCTGATGCACTAGACACTGCAGTCAAGTTGCAAGAAAGTACAGAATTATTTTTAACTTTTGAGTGACTATAAGGAAAGAAATTAAAAACTGAGAGACTAACAACACTAGATTGGGTAAGACAGTTCTGGAACTTCTTTCCACTTAATCCTGTCAAGGCAGGTTAATGCTCACATGAAATATCACCTAATATTCTTGTCCTGGATCTCTCTCAAAACTGCCATTTAAGCAAAATCATTGTTGGAGCAGGAAGGAGGAAGGTGTTGTGAGCCTGACAACGCAGAAAACAGTATGAACCTAGATGTACATTCTCTCTAACCTAAAACAGAATTTACACCCAGGTTTCCAGAGGAAAAGCTCAACAAGGTCTACCTTGTTAGTTTTTGCACCTCTCATCAGTAAATCTGATAAGACTGTCTTTTTCTGGGTACAACAGTTTTATGCATTCTGTTTTGTCAATGCCTAAGTAGTGTTTTAATTTTGTAACCACGCTAATAGGCAGTCTGCCTCTCCAAAGGAGCCTGCACTGCAGTAGCCACACTCATGTGGTAAAACAGACCAAAAAAAAAAAAAATCAGGAATAGCAGAGCTCATTGACACAAACTCTTGTTCTCTGAAGCATCTCTGCCACTGCCCACTAACATTAAGACATGGTCTACACTTCAAAGATTTGGTGGTATAGCTATATTTATTAGGCATCTGAGACGTGGGGCAGGAAGGGGAATGGAAATCACACCCCTAACCGACATATCTGTACTAGGGTTTTTGCCAGCGTAGAAACAGTTATACAAGCAAAAAGACCAGTATAGCTTATTTTGCTTAAGGAACTGGTATAAGTTACACCTGCCAAAGAGTGCTGTTGCTGGTACAACCTGCATCTCCACTAGCTAGGCCATGTCTACACTAGACAGCTTAAATGACAAAATCGTAGCCTTAATTCTAATGACTGTTTATGATTGCAAATGAGAGGACTGCATACTTACAAGTCTGTCTGCAAAGATTTGATTGTTCTTTCCTCTACAAAACAATGTCATCTTTATTTTACCTGCTCCTTTTCAAAAAGCAAGTCTAAATGCAGGCTGGGTGTGTGACACAGTCACATTAATCTTTAAAAAAACCTATATATTACAGTATATAATAGCAGTTTCAACATTTTGAGGGGAAAAAGAAAGCTTGTGTCAGTGACCATCTCTTCTGGACAGCATAGCTATCAGTTGCAGAACAACTAGTTTGTGAATGTGTAGTAAGATGTAATAAAGCAGCACAAAAAACTAAACACTCAACCACTTTTCCATATTAAAATATCATTTTTATTGCAAAAACTCCTAAAGGGGACATATTGTGTAGGAAAATCAGATAGTCAATGACATCCATTAGATTTTACTTTTCCAAGGCTTTAAAGTTTGGTTCTACTCTGAACCGTGACTATATAAAAGAAACTTCTTACTCATCAGATCTGCTTCCTGTGAATATTCAATACCATATATGCCTACTTTACAGATCAAATTTATTTTGGTGCCACTATCCCAGCAAGAGCCGACACAGCTATGAGACTGAGCTGCATTCTATTCCTTCTTGTGCATCAACCAAAGTATTTACCAAATACTAATTGCAGAGCACACTTATTATGGTGAACAACCTCAATAAAAACAAACTATCGGTTTACACAACTGTATGACACCATAATTTAGCACTAACTTTTTTAACAGCTGGTAACATGCAAGAAGTAAATAACTACTTTCAGATCTTAGGCTGAGTTTATAGGGTTGGCGGTTTCTCAAAGCTTTTTTACTTGTACACAGAGTACATCTAATGTGGAAGCTTTGAGGATAGCTAAAGATCATTATTAAAAAAATGTGATTTTTAAATGTAATAATATTTTTAAGCAATCCTTAAAGTTGCCAAAATAAATGTTTGCTTATGTCTTAAGTTTCCTAGTTGTTAGCATAATTTCAGATTTTACACAGATTCTTTTCTATGAATCGTCACACTTAAAAATGCCCATCTGTGCTGAAAATGGCACATTCAGAGTCTTATTAACATCTTTACTGAGAGAATACAAACTCAAACACAAAACTAATAAGCAAATAGCCTGGTCTTTATGCAACCAACACTGCCTTCTAATATATGGAATATCCACAAGTCAAGAAAGCTCAAAGTTTCCAACCAGGCTATACTCAATCAGGGTTTGCAGTTTGAAATCAATGGCACTTCTGCTCTTAAGACACTAGAGTGCTGAGAAAGTCCCAGTCTTAGGATTTTGGCCTGTATGTACAAAAAAAAGTTCAGAACAATTTTGTTGCAAGTCTAACTAACTTATTATTATTAACACTAACGCAATTTCATTTTCAAGTATTAAACATTTTATGCCACTAAGAAAAGTCTGAAATAAAAATACAATTTTTGTCCCTGTTGCTGCAAACACTTATTCACAAGCATGAGTAATCACACTGAAATCAGTGGGACTGGTCACACAAGTAAAGTGTACGCAGAATCAGGACCTTAATTTTCAATATTTTGTTTTGCACCTATAGCAGTTCTGTAAAATTCAAATAAGATACCTTACCAGTACTGTTTGGTCATAAAAAACAGGAGGCATTATAAATTTTAAACTAAAGGCACAATTGCAAAAAAAATTCAACTTATGTGTGTGAGGTTTTTTTTTAAAATCAAGATATTTAAATGATGGTTTAATCACTGATTTAAAGCACTCTACTCTGACTGAAACACAATAGAGATGGAAACCCACATCATTTTTTTTTACAAAGTCACTTTTTAGTTTTAAATGTGTATATTTAGTTTGTATTCTGGAGAGAGTATTTCAGTGGGTATCAGTCTTAATGTTAGTTACAACTCCATAACAACCTTATACCGTAAATAGATCAATGGCACTATCCAATTTAACAAACGGGGTTTCCAAGCAGCAGGAAAGTAGGAATCTAGTTTTATTCCTAGTTAAAGCACAAAGTACCCAAAACGAAGCCAGCAGAGTATCATCTCATCTAGATTAAGTCAGAACAGAAGTGTTACAGCAATTCCCATTCTGTGCTGAGGGACACCCCCGAAATGATTATGTAATATAGTGGTATTTAGTGGTGGCACTGGGGGTTGTAATCTCTTTGGAATAGGACTGTGTATTCCTATGTGTATATAGCACCTGGAACAACACAATACAATTGTGATGAAAACAGTACCCAGAGTCCTCATTATACTAATGTTGACAAACTACCCTAATATAAAAGGCAAAATGTACATATCCCTAAATAATTTGAAAGGAAAATGAAAAACAAAAAAAATTACTGAATATAAGGTTTAGCCAACTTTCTTAAAAGGGAATTACTACTACCTTGGCAGTACTGGGGACTAAAGGCCTATCCATTAAAATTAGTGCAGCATTGACAGAGACCAGCTAATTTTTTTCCTCCACCCTATGTGCCCTTGTTACAGAATGACCATCTCCAGGTTTTGTCACTCATCCCTTCTGATAAAAGATGTTAGTTATGATGCTGAACTTCCATCACCAGTTCATTTCACATAGACAACTGAGTAATCAAAAGATGATGATAACTTCTGATCACTTGCAATCTTGACTGGCTATGCACTGATTAACCTGCTTCTCTTACAGTAATTTTTGCAGATTATGTTCTTATTGTAATGCTAGGTTTGGCTACTCACGACTCATAACACTGTCCAATGGCAAAGACTTTCAGGAAGTAGGGTTGGGTTTTTTTCCTTCTACTCTAGAGCTGTGGCATGAACCCTCCATGAAATCCCACAATGTCTCTAAAACTCCAACATCAGCATCTTTTTTCCACAGACTTTTTTTCCTTCTTTATCAATACTTACTTCTCTGTTCCTTGAAAACCAAGCTTATTAAACTGGATAATGCCATTGACCTATTTACACAAGGACTCTCAACCTTTCCAGACTACTGTACCCCTTTCAGGCATTTGATTTGTCTTGTATATCCCAAAGTTATACCTCACTTAAAAACTAATTACTTATAAAATCAGACATAAAAATTGCTTATTTTCTCATTTTTAACATATAGTTATAAAATAAATCAATTGGAATATAAATATTGTACTTACGTTTCAGAGTACAGTATATGGTGCAGTATAAACAAGTCGTTGTCTGTATGAAATTTTAGTTTGTACTGACTTTGCTAGTGCTTTTATATAGCTTGTTGTAAACCTAGGCAAATGTCAAGGTGAGTTGATGCACTCCCTGGAAGACCTCTGCATACCCCCAAGGGTACACATACCCAAGTTGAGAGCCACTGATTTATAGTATAGTATAAGGTTGATATGGAGTTGTAACTAACATTAAGGCTGAAGCCCACTCAAATATTCTTCCCAGAATACAAACAAAATATACTAATTATTTAAAACATTAAAATTAGTGGCCTCATGGGCCAAATATGACTGTTATTCTAGTGGTCCCCAAACTGTGGGGCACAGAGGAACATTTGAGGGAAGAGGAAAGGGAGCACCACCCAGCCCCACTCTGCTCCCAGTGTCACTCCAGCCCAGGCCTCTGCCCCCGGCTCCTGACTGCAGCTCCTGTCGGAGATTGGGGGTGCACAGATTCCATTACGAGTAAGCAGGGTGCAACAAAAAATGTTTGAGGGCCACTGCTATAGACAGAATTGCTTGAAAGAGCTATATACTATATTTGAAGATGGAAAATAAAGGGAAGTTTTAGAACAAGATAGTTTATTTTTAAGATTGCCTCAGTGGAATAATCTTGGACTTCACTCATACCAGGTCTGCAACATGGGTCACTTTTCTGAATGCTGTTGAGTTACTATTCAAGAGGCACTACATGAGGAAAAGATTTCTTACAGGATAATTAGTCACATATCCTCTAAAAACCAAAAGTCTAGATTGAAAATGTTAGAAAAAATTTGGGGTTATATTCTACATAAATAACTCAAAGTATGCAATTTAATTAAGGAGTGCTTGGAAAATCCACTCACTCATTTACCCTTTGCAAGCAGGAAGTGTTATCTGTCAACTATGGGAATCATGCATTTCTAGAGCATTTAAGCTTTCATTTTTAAAGGAGCTTCTATAATTTGTAGTTATAAAAAGTTATCTTCCACTTACATGGTCCTCATCCCCTTCTGAAGGTGAGTGTAGGCAGTACTGCCTTAGACAACTCAGTGACTCAGCTGATGATCAGAGGTTTCCCAAGGAGCAGAGTGAAGCTGTCTTGTTAAGTTTCCCTTGCTGCTCACAGGGTTCTTTAAGAGGGGCAGTGAAACTGACCAGTCTGGAGTTACTTTTGCAGCTTGGAAGGGCTAAGCAGCAGAGACAAGCACTGGAGTTGAGGGAGAGACCCCCCCAAAGTCCCGACACTGGGACAGGCAAGAGGGAACGCGCTTTCTCTTCCAACCCGCAGCTGGGATGTGGGGTGAAGGGGCTACGGCCAAGTTTATCCCTAAGTAGGAGGAACCCCTCTATTCTCCCACGTCCCAGCGGCTGGGCTGGACTGTTGTCCCCTGCCCCAGCGGCTGTAGCCCGCCTCTGACACTAGGCTGTGGGCAGAAGGGCCAGCCCCCACTCCAGGCCCCGCATTTAGCCCTCTGTCCTTCACTCGAAGGGTCATGGCTGGCCTCTGCTAAGTCAGGATCCCCAGCAGTCCCCGGAGGGCAGCCCCCGGCCGCTGACCCAGTGCGTAGAGGGAGAAGAGCCGCTTCCCCCCATTGCTGACACACACCGAACTTCCACCGCAAACGTTGCGGCAAACCGGGCTCGCAGACTGGGATGGGGCGGGGGGGGGGCCGGAGCAGCAGAGGGTAACGAGCCACCCGGCCCGCCACACCGCGGAGGGCCACAGTTCCCCGCAGAGACCCCCGTGCCCTCTCCCTTATGCTGAACGCGCGGCAGGGACTCACCGGCACGTAGGGGCGTTCAGCTCTGGGGACAAGGCCCCTGCCTGAGCAGGTTGCAGCACGCGCCGGGTGCGGCGACCGGCCGCTCTTACCTGCTGTCCCGGGCTCCGCAGCGACGGCGACACACTCCCCTGCCCCAGCAACCAGCTCCGCCTTCCCTACTACAGAGAAACCTGGAGCCGCGTACAGAAAGGCCCCGCCCCCGCCGCTCTTCCGGAGGCAGAGGCGTGCTGGGATGGTGGCGGACTGTAGCCGAGATGGGACAGTCCCTCGCTGTGATGTAGGGCTATGGCGTTCTGCCATGCCCTGCGCCTTGACCTCCGCCTCTCTGTGACGGCATTGTCAGGCCGAACCCACACGTGATGACGTTTCCATGTGATGTCATAGCGTGTGCTTTCTGGGACACCCAGCCTGCCGGACATGAACATCGTTACCGTGCGTCTGACGAAGCGGGTATTCACCCGAAAGCTTCCAATACCTCGGTTAGTCTGTGAGGTACCACAGGACTCTGTTCCTTTTTACAGATCCAGACTAACACGGCTACCCCTCTGGATCTTTACCAATGCGCATCTTAGGAGCTGGGCTGACCTCAGATCCTGCCTGTTTCCTTTGGCTTCCCTGCCTGCCTGGCCCTCTCCCTGGAGGTGGATGCATTTAACTGGCCTGGGGCTATGTGTAGTGATGGTAATACCTTGCAGTTCTACAGCATCCTCCAAAGAGAGATCCCGAAGCCCCATAAAGATATTGCTTAACTTAGGAGACAGTCACCTTGAAATTTAATCAACTTCAAAAAAATTAATAAAACATAGTTTCAGGTGCTAAATCAGCCCCCAATCTTGCATGCTAGTTTCTGTGCCTTTTCAATCACATTTTTCTATTGTTTTTTTTTTAATCTATCCTCTGTTATTGTGTGACAGATGCACAAATGGACCAGGAGAAACTAACGCTGCAGTCAGCACTACATCTGCATGGGTGGACCCCTGAGCCCATGCAGAGCTCATTGCAAGATCAGGCTCTAACTGACAATATACAAAGTGTGTCAGAGCTTTGCAAGGTTTGAATTTCTAAGAATTACTGTGTTTCTTCTCATTTTGCAAGTCAATGATTTCTTTAAAAATCCATTCTAGGCCACAAGTAGTTCAGGTTAGCACAAATCAATTGCAAACACTGAATATGACTATACACAAAGTGCTGTCAAAATGTACAGTGAAGAAACTGGAAGAAATAGGGGAAAATATGGGAGGGCAGGAAGCCAACTGTCCTTAAAGATACAAGTATGAGGCTTCTGCTTGAGAAACAATCTCTTGACAAGAACTACCTTGTTTCAAAACTCCCTTTATCTATTGCAGAGTTTTGTACTAGCTCCAACTACCAGAGGTAGTACAGTATCTGAGCACCTTGTTATGAAAAGCATTGTTCAGAAGGTTACAGGAAGCAAGACAATGCTAGCAAAATCTGAAGTCTGGACCTCAGTAATTTTGATTTCAGGCCTGGAAAAGATACAGGAATCATAGCATAGTTTCACTGGTTAACCATCTCCTCCTTACAGTGGATAAAGATCATGTGTCTGTGCCATTCTTTTAGCTCTATCATCAGCTTCATGTACCATTAACCATGAAGTATCATTCACACACCTGTGGTCCCAAGTAGATTAAGTCACACTTTAGTGGCTCTGTTCTTTCATTTTTTGGAAGATCCAGGAGGTATTTAGGGGTGATCATTTATCTGCTTTGAGAGCTCATGCATGCAGGTTACCATCTTGTCATCCCTCTTGTTCCAGGTATGTGAGGCCATTAAGAGAGTTAGGCTACAATCCTGAAACTGCAGCCACATGGCTGGACCCACTGCACCTGTATGGAGCCACATTGGAGGACTTAACTCTCCTAACAGTCTAGCATACATGTTGAACAAGAGGGCTAACAAAACAGAACACTGGTAATATCATTAGCTTAGCCCAGGGATCAGCAACCTTAGGCACACAGCACATCAGGGAAATCTGCTGGCGGGCCGGGACGGTTTCTTTACCTGCAGTGTCTGCAGATTTAGCCGATCGCAGCTCCCACTGGCTGCGGTTTGCCGTTCCAGGTCAATGGGGGCTTTGGAAAGTGGCAGCGAGCACATCCCTTGGCCCATGCCGAGTCCCGCAGCCCCCATTGGCCTGGAGCAGCGAACTGTGGCCAGTGAGAGCTGCAATTGGCTGAACCTGTGGACGCTGCAGGTAAACAAACCGGCCCGGCCCGGCCCAGCAGAGGATTTCCTTGATGGGCTGCATGCCAAAGGTTGCTGATCTCTGGCTTAGACCAAGGTAAAGATAGCCCTCCTTTCAGGGAAAGGAATAGAGTGATAGAAAACGACAGCAGAGTGGAGCCAGGACCAACATTACAGAGGCGCAAGCGTGGCAATTGCCCAGGGCCCCATGCCACAAGAGGCCCGGTGTGGTGGGGCTCGGGCTTCAACCCTGTGCTGTGGCATTCGGGCTTCAGCTTCAGAAATGTTGCAGAAATCCAATGTGTGAGCAGGTAAGGGATGCGGGGTGGGAGCCCACTCCTTAGTTTCTGCCCTAGGCCTTAGTGAATCTAATGCCATCCCTGGGTGGAGCCATATCATTTAGCATTGAAGGGAAAAAGCTGCCTTGGTCTGATTTCTAGCTCCTCAATATTTATTCTTCTCTCCCACACTCGTTCTTTTATTTCAAGACTGAAGTCACTGGGAAGTTTGCCAGTGACATCCAGAAACACAGCACTATCACTGTTTTTTATATATATAAAATGCATTTTTTCACAAAGTACAGTGATTCCTTCATCATCTAGGCAATTACATACCTTCACTTTGCATATATTGTAAAGTGTACCAGCAGCAATTGCCAGTACATCACCAGTACAGTTTTAAGGAAGGAAAAGACTTTTACAACCAACATTCTGATGTGAATGGTGTTTTATAATTCCTGAAACACAGATTCTTCATTTTTAAAAAACACACAGTATTGTATTAAATGTCTCCTATTTCATTGCTGCAACAGATTATTTCATATCTTGGGGTGCATTTTTATACAGTTTTTCAGTATATACGTCACCCAGTACAGGTTACATAAAAGCAGCCATCTTAAGCCTTTTGAGCCATAATTATAGCCACAGTGAAAACATTTTTATACCAATGTCTAGGGTAGGTGCACTGTCTACCCAAGAAATAATAGTCAAAAAATCTCCAGAAGAATTAATTAAAAATATAAAAACTCTGGGTTGTTTTCAAAAATTAATTCAGCAAATCTAGTTATCTGGCTGAATGTTGAGAACGTACAAAATGCTAATACTATGTCAAGATAATTCAGCCATTCATAGCCACTTAACATATATGCAAAACTCGAGATGACATCACAACTTTTAAATCAATAAGCAAACTGCTACAAAATGCCTCGAGATGAAATTATGACTCAAAGACTTCTGGCCAGAACACAGAACAAACTTCTGAAAAAACAGACGGGTGTCAACTCTGTATGTGACAATGTAGCAATGTCTATTGGTTTAGGCACCCTGCCACTCAGTGGAATTCAGAGCTCCAAGTTAGGCATTCAAATTCCATATACAATACGTGGGAAGATTTAGAAGCCTAACAACAAGATTCACAGAAAACAGCAAGGTGAGTAGGGAGCTGCCTAAGCTAGCCCATGGGAAATGCCAAAGAGAAGTCTGCTTAGCCTAAGCCCTTCCCTTCCTCAAGAGTTAGGCACTTAGTTCTGGGCTGGAGGAAAGCATCTCCATCTACTCAGAATGTACAGCTGTGAACCATCTTTTGGAGTTAGGCACCTAAGTCAGGTCAGCCCTTCCTCAGGCAAAACTAAGGCAATGTCACCACTGCCTTATCTCTCCCAGCCAGAGCACTCAGGCTGTAGTAGATGCAGGTTCAAATCTCCACTCTGCCTGCCGAGGAACAAGTTCTTGAACCCACTTCTTTAAAGTGAGTATCCTAACCACTGAGTTATACACTATTCTAGGGTGGGGCACTCTCAGTCTCTCCTGTTGAAGCTGTTATAGCAATATGCATTACTTAAGTAGTCCCCGGGCCAGAGAGAGAATGACTATAGTCTAGTGCAGGGGCGGGCAAACTTTTTGGCCTGAGGGCCACATCGGGTTTCTGAAATTCTATGGAGGGCCAGTTAGGGAAGGCTGTGCCTCCCCAAACAGCCAGTTGTGGCCCAGCCCCTGCCCCCTATCCCACCCCCCCACTTCTTGCCCCCTGATGGCCCCCCCGGGACTCCTGCCCCATCCACCCCTCCCTGTCCCCTGACTTCACTCGGAACCCCTGCCTCTGACTACCCACAACCGCCACATTGAACCCCTCCTCATTCCTGACTGCCCACCCGGGATTCCTGCCCCATCTAATCACCCCTTCTGCCTGACTGCCCCTGGAACCCCATCCAACCCCCCATGTCCTTCCTGACTGATCCCCAAGGACCTCTGCCCACATTCAACCCCTCTGTTCCCCACCCTCTGACCACTCTGACCCCTATCCACACCCCTGCCCCCTGACCACCACCCTGAACTCCTCTGCCCTCTATCCAATCCCCCCCTGCTCCCTGCCCCCTTACTGCGCTACCTGGAGCATCGGTGGCTGGCGGCACTACAGCCACGCCTCCCAGAGTGCCAGGACAGGCAGCCGTGCCACCCAGCTGGAGCCAGCCATGCCACCACGCAGGACAGAGCACCTGATCAGGCCACGGCTCTGCAGCTGCACTGCCTGGCAAGAGCTCACAGCCCTGCCATCCAGAGCATTGCGCTGGCAGCGCAGTGAGCTGAGGCTGTTGTGGGGGGAACAGCAGGGGAGGGGCTGAGGGCTAGCCTCCCGGCCCAGGAGTTCAAGGGTCAGACAGGAGGGTCCCGTGGGCCGGATGTGGCCCACGGGCCATAATTTGCCCACCTCTGGTCTAGTGGGTATGGCACTCACCTGCGAGACCCAACTTACAGTCCCTACACCAATTAATAGTTAAATAGTTATTACAAAGTGGAACAGCTTCAACAAGAGAGAATCCCACAACGTCAGAATACCCTATAACACACTGGTTAGGACACTAATGTATGAGTTAAGAGATTTGGGTTAAAATTCCTGTTCCACATCAGGGAGAGTGAAGATTTGAACTGGTATCAGAGGGGTAGCCATGTTAGTCTGGATCTGTAAAAGTATCAAAGAGTCCTGTGGCACGTTATAGACTAACAGACGTATTGGAGCATGAGCTTTCGTGGGTGAATACTGACTTTGTGAAAAGCATGATTTGAACTGGGTCTCCCACATCCTAAGTAAGTGCTGTAGTTACAAGACTCTTGGGTTGGGCGCTATCTCTTACTCCTATTTTTTGTGCTGATTAGCCAGGCTCTGAGAATGCCTTTTGGATTGGGTCCGCTGGGGAATGCCTAATTTAGGGCTTAGGTGTGAGCTAGGCACTGCGCTGCTCAGTGGCATCTGGAGTCAGGTGGCTTTGTGGCTTTGTGCTTGCACACTGGCAGAAAAGTAGGCACTTTGGAGAGTTTATTGGCAAATACTTAGGCTAAGGCAATTTAGGTGCTTACAGGCAGCAACTGAGCAGGACTTTGTTGGATTTAGGGACCTAAGGTGGCGTTTAGGCACCTAAGCTTTGTGGATCTAACCCTAAATGTCTTGCACAAGGTCTAGATGAGTGAAGTAATGTCTTTTTTTGGACCAACTTCTGTTGGTGAGAGAGCCAGCTACAACTACACTGTCAGGCAGAAAGTGTGTGGCAAAACTTTGCTTAGAAACTAGGGTCCTGTCTACACTAATGAGCTGACAGTGGCACAGCTATACCAATGCAGCTGTGCCTCTGTAAGATCACTTGTGTAGCCGCTCCTGTAGAGAGCTCTCCCATCAACATAATAAAGCCATCTCAATGAGCGGTGGTAGCTATGTGGCAGGAGAAGCTCTTCCACCAATATAGCACAGTGCAAACTACCACTCACGCCAGTGAAACTTAAGTCGCTCAGGGGTATGTTTTTTCCACACCCCTGAGCGACATATGTTTTTCTGATATAAGTGGTAGTGTAGACATGGCCAAGGAGCTCTAGATGACAGCCACCTGCCCTCATCACTAGACAATGCCTAGAAACAGAATGCAAATAGAAGCTAGAACCTTAATAGGATGATCTCTTCTTAACCAAGATAGAATACAAATGTTATGCGCCAATGCTGCTATGCCAGCCCATCGCTCATATTTATTTCACTGCTTTTCCCCAATGGAATTTGTTTTGTTCCTCTTAAAAATGCACAAAAATTAAAAAATCATTGTCTAAAAAATAGCATATAATGAAAAGTGAAAGACTAGTTCAAGTTCACTTGCATACCTCTCAACAGGCTTGTTTTATCTTATAGTAATATAAGATATATACGCCTCAATCCTGCATCCTGAGCCCAGTCCTGCCGTCTATGACATCAGTGCGAAAACTCCCATTGCCTTCAGTGGAAGGATTGAGAGTTTAGGAAATTCAAGACTAGTCACAATGGAATGTGTGTGTATCTCTCTCTCTGACTCTTATTCTCCACACTCATCACCCCCCCACACTATTTCTAGCTAGCTAGCTATAATTTTATTGATTATAAATATGTACCCCAAACTCTAAAAACATAACCAATACATTTTCTAATAATTTTTAAAGACATACATGTGCAAGGTTTGTGGGGAAAAAATACCATTATAGAACCTTAATGAATCCGATCCTGCTATTGAATTAGAAAAATATTGCCATTGTCTATGGGTGTGTAGTGTAATGTTGCTGTTTAAAATTTGTCTTTGAAAAGACTTGAATTTGTGGAGTGTTTCAAATGTAGGCCTTGCCAAATTGCTTACCATAAAATCTGAGATCTCATTTATATGAAAATGAGCAGTGAAATATATCTGTTTCCTTAGCTATCATTATACTACTGCATAGATTCACTTTTATTATAAGAAGGAGAGAAAATGGACTGAAATTCCTCTTTGTTTAGTGAGTAAAGTTCTCTTGCTACTTTAGTAACAAACAAAATTATCAAAACAATGATCACATTTATTCAAGTTTATAAAATGAGAAACCAAGTTGCTATAATCCACGGTTTGTTTAACTTGATTTTGATCCAGGATAGAATTATGATGGTAATAATTCAGTAAGAAAATGAAACATAATCTCAGCTTTCCATCAGCACCGTATATTTCAGTACCTGTATCAGTGTTGACACTATTTTTGTTTCCTCAATTTCATTCCTGTTTTGTGTGGGTTGCACATGTGTGGGTTGCATGTGAGGACAGGGCAGTCGATGTTAAGAAGATAAGATGAGACAACATTAGGAGTGCTGTCACAGGAAATAATCCTTTAAGAAATGTATTTTAATAGGATACTTCAAAGCAAAAATCCAAATCGGTAACTATTTTTAAAATCACTAAGACAAGTTATATTTAACTTCTTATTTACTCTTCAGTATAAATTTTTAATTTAACATGGATTTTATTTCATGTTTCCATACAGGTCCTAATTCATGTACTATAAGGTAAGTGATGACTGTCTGTTTTTCAGCTGACAAAATTAACTATTGAGTTGTTTTCCAAAAAATGATAACATATTTCAGCTTTTATATCAAAAGCATTTATTTTCTATCATATGAGATTTGCAAATAGAGGACATGGAAAAGGGAAGGACCCCATATAATAACATCTAGACAAATAAGCCTGTCAGGCCCCCATGAGTAGAATCAATACAACTGTTTTTGGCTTCCAGCTGAACCATAATGAGATCAATGACTTTTTCTTTTAATCATGCAAAGTGCTTAAAATCTATTTATTTGCACATAACACTTAGCAAGCAGGTGGCATTCCCATCCTGCCCCTAACATCCACAATGAGTTTGGTCCAAACTCACCTTCTTTACAGAGCTTCCCTTCATTGTTAATTGAAGTTAACAACAATGAAATAAAAACCTTGTCTTAAGCTTTTTCCTGGGCTTGGATATAACTAAGTTTTTTTCCTGCAGGCCCTTTCTGCCTTTAACCCTAATTCAACCTACTTCAAACAGAGCCCCAGTCCCTTTTATACTCCGAGTTGGAGTTAATAGGACAAACCCATTCTGATTGCCACCACAGGTCAGTGCATCAGCTGTACATATGTTCGTAGGATTCTAACACCAGAATATACATGTAAACTTCTTTGCTGCTTCATGGATTCTGACACTCTATTACACAATCATCTTCTTGTCATCACTCCTCAGGCAAAATACTTTGGGTCCAATTCTGCCCACAGATAATGGGGGGGAGGCATTGACATGGAGCTCATTGACATCAGCTATAGCTGCATTCATGTATTTGAGGGGGAAATGGGGCCATTGCAAAGATCATTTCATATCTGTGGGCATCAAAGTCAGGCAACAGCTCCGAAATTGAGCTGTCAGTCAGGAACTGGGCCCACTGACACAAAATCCTACCTGCCAGTCAGGAGTAGGGGGCATCAGAGCTTCCTGCAACCCCCTCAATTTTCTGCAACTCCCACCAAAATCATTGCTGTTTGAGGATCTCTGACTAAATACTGCTTCAGGTGGCACCATATACTCTATCTCTGCCTCTAGGCAAGGGTAGCTTCTGCAACCTCAGCAAAGGGAAAAGGGGGCAAAAGCAATGGAGGCCTAGTGGTGGGAACAGGGAGTTAATCTGTATGAGCTTTCTGCCCCTTTTCAGGCTTGCAGGGGACCTGACTATCAAACAGATACCTGACCTGCCTCACTGGGCTGATCTGACCACACTCAGGCTGTTACAGAGCTCCTTTCTGGGGACTAGGGAGCCTTCCTAGTCCCGAGGATTTGGTCCTATTGTAATGTCTTTGCTAGCAACAATTTTTCCAAAGCAATTTCAAGCAAGAATATTTCACTACTGAATATTTTGCTGATGGATTTTCCAATTTATCTACATTTTCATGATGAAGTGGTTCATCTTTTGGTTTGACTTACCAATGTATCTAATAGCTAATTGTCATGACCCACGAGTCTCAAATCCAAATCTAGAAGGGTCCTGTAAGGTCATCACACTCAAGTCCTCCAGCTGATGAGCAGCAACTAGGACCAGGAATCCTTAAAATCCAGCTCAGATGGGTGGCTCCACCCTTGAATCCCAATTGGTGGAACACCAAAACTCCTGTTTGGGTTCTTTCCCTCACTTAAGCTAGAATGAGCAACAGGAAGACCATTTATACAATTGGCCTCTGTCCTGCTTTGGTCTGCTCACCCCACTGCTACTAGCTCGTCTCCTGATCCTGACCCAGCCTGATTTCTGTATCTAAGACCCCGTCTACACTGCGCCTTAAATTCGAATTTAACAGCGTTAATTCGAATTAATGGTGCACCCGTCCACACTACAACGCCCTTTAATTCGAATTAAAGGGCTATTTAAATCGATTTTAGTACTCCTTCAAAACCACAGGAGTAACCCTAAAATCGATGTTACTAATTCCGAATTAGTGTAGTGTGGACGGAAATCGAAGTTACTGGCCTCCAGGAGGTATCCCAGAGAGCACCACTGACCTTTCAAATGTTTCTCATTTTTTTTTGACGAATGCAAGTTCTGTAAGCCACTGAATCTCTCACCCACCAGATAGCAATGAATCCACTGCTCTTTTGTGGTCCATCTGGAACTCTTTTTCTATTCTCAGGAGACTGCCATTTTAAATGTGCGCCTGAGCTGTACGTGGTCACTGTGCGCTGCTCAGAGCCCCCGCTGGCCAACAGGAAAACGTGTTATTCAAAACTCTGCTTCGGGGCTTTTCCTGTTTACCTTGTTGCCAGCTGCAAGTCAGAGTTTGACTGCTGTCGCAGAGCGAGCTATGATTTGAAAAAAGGGCACAGGAGGACTCGTTGCAATGTAGGATAAAAGTCAAAGAACTGAGGCAGGTCATACCAGAAAACCAGAGAGGCAAACGGAAGGTCTAATGGAGCAGGTCCGAAACATTGCAGGTTCTATGCAGAGCTGCATGCAATTTTGGGGGCTTGGCTACAAGTACCCCACCCGTGGCCGTGGATTCAGAGGTCAGTGTTGCAATAATCAACCGTGCCTGAGGATTCTGCAGAGGGGGCAGATGACGAAGATTGAGCAGGAGGAAGAGATTGCAGATAGCACACAGCTCTCAAATTACCAACAGCAGCCAGGAGCTGTTTTTGAGCCCTGATTTACCCTCCCAGCCACACCAAGCCACTATCCCAGACAGTGTGCAAGCCATGGAAGGGACCTCTGGTGAGTGAATGTTTCTATCAATCCATGGTTACAAACAAGCGTTTTTTTAATTATAAATTTGGAAGCATGCGTTGTCATTCTTTCTTAGCCAGTTTACAGTTACAGGAAAAGTTCGTTAACATGTCTGGGGATGGAGTGAAAATCCTCCAAGAAATCTTCCATGAATTGATATTGGAGGAAATCAAAGAGCCTTTTCAGAGTAGATTTCGGGGCAGGCAAGCCTTATCCGGTCCCCCATTGAACAAAACTTTCCCCTCCAGGCATGCATGACGTAATTTGGAATCATTGCTTCACAGAGCATAGGAAGGCTTGTGCTGGGCTTCTCTGTCTGTTTGGCGAGCAGGGACTCTTCCCAGCTAACAGCCACGCGCTGTGAGGGGTGGAGGGAGGATGCTTTAGGAGGGAGGAGTGAGGAGCTGGACTTGGGACCATGGCTGCCATGGAAGCTGGATTATGATTACTTACGGACCGGGAACCTGCGTCTGCAGTGTGCTCTGACCCAGGGACAGAGGCTCTCCAGTATTAAAAGATGCAAAAAAATCGACCTTGTAGTGAAATCACATGTGCTATGTTAAGGTGCTAGTTTGGTTCACTGTCAATCATTGTTCTGTAAAATGTATCTTTTTACATACCTTCTCTGTACTTCTTACCTCCCCCATACAGCTGCGCACTTGTTCTGTACTCCCTGCCCCATCTGGAAGGCTAGCCAAAGGCGGAGGAGAAGAGAGAACTCGAGATGAAATGTTTTCAGAAATCATGGAGTTAAGCCACTAGTAACAGAGCTCATCATAATGATTGGAAGGAAGTGGTAGCAAAATACAGAAAGATGCCAGTGACCGGGAGGACAGGAGAGACGCTCGAGATGAGAGGTGGCGGCAGAAGAACAGACGTGTGGCGGGAAGAAGATTCGGCAGGTAGAAGAGAGGTGGCGCAAGGAAGACCGGCAGGAAGATCAGAGGTGTAGGCAGGAAGATCTGCGGTTGGCGTGATGGAACGCTGGAGCTGCTGCGTGAACACACTGAGATCCTCAGACGCATGGTGGATGGTCAGGAACAGCAGCGGGGTTACAGAGTGCCACTTGCAGCCCATGTTTAACCACCCTCGAAGCTCCCAAGTTCCATATCTCCCTCACCCAGACGTGTTAGAATGCGTGGGGAAAGGCTTTCTTCACCAGAACACTCCACCCCCATGGACAGCCCAACCAAAAGGCTGACATTAAGCTGAAATGTGCTTCATGGCTTTCCTTACCTCCGATCCTCCTCCAAAAGCACACCATGCAGGGAGATACCTAGATAATTCAGTGCCTCTTTATATAATTACTTTTCTAATCAAGAATACATCCAAACGGGGGTGGTTTTCACGGGAATGATTTTTAAAAAGAACTCATGATTTTTAAGCAATAACAAATGACTTTTAATACTGATAATGATTTTCCATAACTGATTTAATTTATTCACTGACCTTTAATTTCCTTCAGCTATTGTAATCAAAGGGGGTCTGGGGCATGGGATTGCTTTTAAAGTCCTTCAGCAAGCTGTAAGTAAAGATGGGAGGGTTGGGTTGCTTACAGGGAGTCAAGAGCAGGCGGGAGTTTCATCAAGGGGAACAAGCACTGCAGTCACACCATACCCTGGCCCGCGACTGAAACTACTTTTCAAGCTTCTCTGATGCGCACGCCTCCTGTGTGCTCTTCTAATCGCCCTGGTGTCTGGCTGCTCGTAGTGAGCGGCCAGGTGATTTGCCTCAGCCTCCCACCCGCCAGAAAGGTCTCCCCTTACTCTCACAGAGATTGTTGGAGCACACAGCAAGCAGCAATAGCAATGGGGACATTCTTTTGGCTGAGGTCTGAGCGAGTAAGTAATGATCGAAAGCGCCCTTTAAACGCCCAAATGCACACTCTACCACCATCCTGCACTTGCTCAGCCTGTAGTTGAACAGCTCCCACTGACCACTGTCCAGGCTGCCTGTGTATGGCGTTCAGAGCCATGGCATGCAAGGGTAGGCTGGTCACCCAGGGATAACGACAGGCATCTCAACGATCGCCAACTGTTATTTTCTGGTCTGGGAAGTAATTTCCTTGCTGCAGCCGTTTAAAGAGAGTAGTGTTCTCTGAAGACGCGAGCCGTCAATGAACCCTTCCTGGCCATCCCACGTGATGCTGGTGAAAACGTCCCTTGTGATCACCAGTGCTTGCAGCACCATGGAAAGTACCCCTTGCGGTTCACGTACTGGGTGCCCTGGTGCCTCTGGGCCAAGATAGGGATATGGTTCCATCTATGGCCCCTCCACAGTTAGGGAATCCCATTGCAGCAAAGCATCATAATGACAACGTTTCCAGAGTCACAAACATTTGCGTAGAGCAGCTAAACGATTGCCCCTTTTTCTTTGGTTTATTTCCTTCCACTTGATCCCCTTTTTTTTGCCTGCCTTTTCGTGGTATTTTGTTTTTCACAAACTTTCGTAAGAGCCAGCTGTAACGATTGCTTGGCTACTTGCATTCACAGCAGCCCCAGGTAGATTTTCCCACTCCAAATTGATTCCCGACTGGACGCTAGCTGTCTGGAGTTGCAAGCTTCCAGAGGGCTATTGCCACTCGCTTCTGCACTGTGAGGCGCTGCTCTCATGTTAGTATCATGGCGTTTCAGGGCAGGGAAAGCAAGTCACAAAGTTCAAAGAAAGTGCTCTACGCATGCGAAAGTTTTGCAGCCACTGGGAATCGTCCCCCACACCTGCCAAACTATGCGGTCCCCACCAGTCTGTGCTTGTTTCCCGTGCCCAAAATCGGGCGTTCAATGGGTAGAAGCTGCCCCATTACCAGCAGTAGCTCCAAAATGCTGGGTCCACGGTTAGGGAGAAATCAGTCTCCATGTCATCATCACGGTCATCATCGCTCTTGTCGGTGCGCTGCCATAGCTGCCGCTCCTCCTCCTCCTCCTACTACTCCTCCTAACCCCTCTCCTCCTGAATTTGCAGTTCATGGCTCAGCATAGACAAGCACGAGAGTGCTGCGTGCTGTTTACAACTTGCACGATTGCGTTAACTGGTCTCAGCAGGGTCCATGGTTCAGCAGGTCCAGCTGCTTTGCTGTTGCATATGGCGTTTGCCTCTCTTCACTCAGGAAAAAAGGCGCGAAATGGTTGGCTGGCTGCTTTCCAAATGGGAGGGGTGAGGGTGTACCCCAGCACCACCCCGGACAATTCTGTTTTTGGTCCCAGCAGGCCCTGGGACTCTCAACCAGAAGTGGGAAACTATGGGACTAGCTGGTGGAACAGCTACCACAGTGCACTGCTCCTAGAAATCGAGCTCCTGAAATCGACGCTAGACGTGGGCCATGGACGCACAAAATCGATTTTAGAATCCTAGTGTGGACGCACTAAATCGATTTTATAAAATCAGTTTTATAAAATCGATTTAAACTAATTCGATTTAATCAGGTAGTGTAGACAAGGCCTGACACATGGTTCCTGAGGTCTGGCTGGTGTTCTGATCCTGACTTCCTGACTTCCTGAGTTGGCCTGATTCCTGGATCAGACTCTTTGTTCCTGACCTGGGCTCCTGTCCTTCTGGTTCTGGACCCTGGCTGGGGT
Source organism: Chelonoidis abingdonii (assembly GCF_003597395.2). NCBI lineage: Eukaryota > Metazoa > Chordata > Testudines > Testudinidae > Chelonoidis > Chelonoidis abingdonii. The sequence goes on from NC_133783.1 coordinate 26,281,582, forward strand.
GAGGACCAGTCCCCCTGCTGTATACTTGCCACTAGGCTCAACTGCCTATGTCCTGACCCTGACACTAATGCGCCACGTTTTTTATCTGTTCTGAGATCATCAAGCACAAAGGGTTAGAAATATATCATTAGCCAAGGGTTCAACAGAGTGAAAGTGAAATCCTCCTCAATCTACTCCTTTAATTCATAGGTTCCAAGTGCCTCTTGCCCATCTGGAAACATAACATTTGCACTCCAGCCTCATAATTGTGCATTGCATTAATTTCCTAAGCAAGATGAGCATTTCATTAGCAACACGAAGCAAAGTATATTCATGCAAAGGATTAGGCTAAATACTCTGGGCCAAATTCATCTGTGGCATAACTCTGCTGAAGTCTGATCAGTTACACCAGCTCTGAATTTGGCAATCTATATTTTATTTAGCAATCAAGGTCTTTTAAAGCTGCCTCTTGTCAAAATGAATAATTCAATGTTTAATTAGGGCAATTAAAAAAGTTCTCAGTGTTGACAGCAGATGGATTTATGGTGCTGACGCCTTTATTTATACATTCAGAGCTTTATAAAAGTGACTAGTTCAAATGCTGATTGGAGGGCTATGCTTCTCTGTTGGCTAACTTCGTTTTTTTTTCTTCCTATGAAATCCCTCAGATGGATACAGCCTTCTGTGTGATCTCTCCTTGCCTTGTCTTTGGAAATCATCCGAGACGATTCTCATCGTCATTATTCTTGGATCTTATTTGTCCTCTGCTCTGCCATTCAAAGCTCACCTTTTCTATGCAGTGCTTTTGACACAAGTCTTGCTGATAGAAAACAGGTTATCAATCCATTTTTAATACCTATATAAATGTTTAATTAAGGAAACATCTAATGTGATCTCAACTATTTTTGTCTTCAGAGATCCTTTGCACACCAATATCAGCTATACTTTCTCTTCTATCACCTAAGTTGCTACAGGGGTTGGCAAGATTATATAAAATTTGTTTGGAATTTTTGTAACAAATAGAACATCAGGGAGTAGTGGAGAATCTAAGTGCTTTCTAAGTGTTTTCTACTGAGAACATCAAATTTATAGAATAGAATTTGGTTTTATTTCAACTACTATTTATACTAGAGGGATTTCTAAACTTGTACAAAGTACTGGATTAGTTTTTTCTAGTGCAATTATGATGTAAAGCAGTGATGCTCAGAAATAGCTCACATTCAGCTCTGGATATTAGAATCTGATTCACAAAAAGACAGTTCGCCAGGACACTGGGATTCTCCACTACTATATCAGAAAAGACTAAAGAGCCATGGGATTTTTAGCTTTCACCTACACAACCACCAATCTGGCAGAAGGGACAGTGATTTAAAATCAGACCTAAGAGTTAGCACCTCAAAAAAGGGCACATATGTTTCCACAGGAACTCAGTTCTTTACTGTCAGCATTGAATATGAGTCCAAGGCATGATAGTTGTGTAATGGTTAGCATAGCTGTCTTTTACATAGTTCACTGGGATTCAAGTCCTAGCCAGAAACAAAGCTCAGATATGAAGAAGGGGATTAGATACCATGGTGATGGTTGTCATACAGGAATCTAAACACAATAAGTCTATTGGTACACGGCATTGTAGCCCAGAGAAGAAAGCACCTCCTAGAGAATTATACTGATACTAGTGTGGGCCGTTATGTAGATCACTCACAACATCAAAAAATGAATCAGGTGATGATAATAAAATGTAAACAGCTGCTGGTGACAGGTGTGAATGAACTGCTGTTCAATTATTATCTCCTGAGTTCTCTTCCATCTCTTCAAGGTTTTATACTCTTAAACTTCATGTGAATTTTTTTTTTTCCGTGATGGCCCTGAAAAGATAGCTAAAGGTCTGCTGCTAACAGAAAGCCATAAAACAAGTCTTCTTCTCTTGTAAGGATTTCCTTTTTTAAATTCAGCTCTAAAGGACTGCAGCCTAATATGGGGAATTCCACTAGAGTTCCTTCCACAAAAGTGAACCCCTAATTTTGGGATGCCAGGCTCCTAGATTTAAGCAGGCCTACAAACAAGGCATACATCTGATCCATAATATACATGATGTTCCTCAGAAGACTCTTAAGGCTCTAGATGAAAGAATTAAGTCCTTCTCCTTAAGGCGGCACCATATGGAGAAGAAAATATTGGGCACTGGTACACATCAGTCCCTCCTGTTTTCTGCCTGTGGCACACAATAGTTTAGTCTCCTGAGAGCCTATTTGGGTCTAATTCTGGGCTTGGTGTGGGGGTGACTGGGTGGTATTTAGTGGCCTGTGATAGACAGAAGCTCTACTGGATGATCTGGCAGACCCTTCTGACCTTAAAGTGTATGACTATATCTGTCCTTGAAACCTCCTGAAAAGGACTCTGCCTTTTACAAGGATAACCAATTCCTTCAAAATAAAGTGGATGAATATAGCAACTAGATGAGATTTCTTGCAAAGGCATTTTAGAGTCAGCAGAAAAAGCTGAAACAGGAAACTTGGAAACTTTTGGGGGTGATGGGAAAGGATATGCTGCCAAAAGGAAGGTTGGAGTTCATTATACTATCATCTGGTATGAAATTCCTCGAGGTAAACATCCTGTAGTAATGCCGTTCTGGGAACAATTTCAGTAGTTTGTGAATCCTTGAGCACAAGTATCCTTATTCTGAAACTCCTAGAAGTGTTAATCTGCAGTTTCCGTCCATAAAACAGGATTATCGGCTAAATCCTGATCTCCTTGAAGTCTATGACGAAGGTCTGAAATACTGTCAAAAGCACCAGGATCTGGCCTTGTATCCTGACTTCTGCTTTGAATAGGTGATGGTGATTCTTAGTTATTAAAGAAGTAAAAACACAACAAGGGACCTAACATAATTTAGCTAGGTTATATTCTGCTAAATCAAAGTGTGTCATGGAGGTCACTTGTGGTTTTGAAGGAGCTGGCACATTCACAGGGCCAGGGGGAGGGGGCAGGAGGGAGAGGGAAAGAAACTGAATTTACTAACCTAGCTAACTTGGAGGAAGATTGTATGGCTGACTCAATATGTGCTACTTAGGAATACCACACTCATTATTTATTATGATGATGATTGTTTAGCACCTGGTGTCCTTCATACAGTTATAGTAATCTCTTGTTACATAGCAGTCAATATGCTGTTTAAAAATGATGCCATCTCATATTACAATGTGCTGCTGCAAAGTTATAAATATGTTGTGTGGGTGAGACTCTAACTAATTCTGTAATCCACATTGTGAGGCATTACAATCTTGAAATACTCATGCAATGTAATATGAATGTTATAAAAGGAATAGTTAGACTGGAGATTGCTCTCTACAAAATGCACTGTGTGATAGGATTGATAAACCCCATATGAACAAAGCAGGAAACTGTTAATAATCTCTACTGGAGAAAGGGGCTGAAGATGGTCCAGCCCTACCATACTTAACAACAATGACAAGCTTGGAAAGTGTGCCTACCAACTGGAGAGAATGAAAACCAAAGAATCAGGCTTCACAATGCATCTGCACTAATTGAATAATCTTAGATCTGTCAGAGAAGGCCTAAGGGGCAGGTTTAGTGAAGCATCCATTCTTGGGGAGAAAGCTTGGATTGGACTCTGTTGTCTTAATTCACTTGCTTGTTAATAAGGCCAAACCATAATAGGGGAGTGAGTATCCCATGCATGTGTTTTGCCTGGTGGATTGAGTATACCATGGAAAATCCCTTCTGCTGTATCCAATAAACTTCTAAAAGTGTGTTGTAACAACTGGTGTTGTCTCTGATCGTCTCCTATTCTTTGCTGGAACTTACTATTTTGGAGTATTTATTTGCTTTTTAATTTTCTTTAATTATCACCATATGTAATTTTACCTAATGTCCTGTGTTATTCTTTTCAATCTTTGCCCACTAAATAAGCTTTTTTGTTACCTTTGAAGGTTTGTTTGTGAACATTAGTGGAATACGGATATATCTACAGTGCCTCAGTTTTATATTGTTTTGATTATCCCTGTGAGAGGAGGATTTGCACGCTTATGATTGTCTTTATGTTGGAAATTGTAGGAGATTTTATGTAATTTGGTCTATATTTCGAGAAACTGCTTAAATCTTTAAATGTGTTTCAGTTATTGAAAAACATAATACACCCCCCCCCTCCAGAAAATACTAAGCATACATGCAAATAGATACAATGTCATGTGGAGGGGAAGGAGGTCCTCTTCAGTCTGTTCTCCCGGGCCTTGAAGATGTGTGGTACTGCAGCAAAGATGCAGCAAGGGCCTATTTCTGAAATAATACAATTTATAAAAACATTTTAAAAATCAAGTTCAGGTTTCACAAAAAATGGACCCTTCTGCTGTTAAAGATCTGCCCCACTCCATGCCAGGGATGGCTGCATGTCAGTGGAGAGTAAAGTGATATACGTCCTTCTGCACATGCCCCAGAAAGGATGTGTAAACAGGGCTAGACCCCAGCTGCATCTGTGCTACAGTCAGGCTACTTTTATTTCAGTCCTTCCTCCCTTCTCTCCCCTGCATCCCAAAATCCTGGACCTAGCCAATCACTAGGTTAGTCTCAAAGTTGAGCAGCCTCAGGACCATTTTACTGTATGCCAGCTTCCACTAATATCCAAAGGCTGTTCCAGCAACTGGAAAGTGTTGGGGTGCAGCCAACAAACGCTGGGTTCTTCCATTCTGACTTTTATAGCAGGGGCCCAGGAGAAGGGGTGATGTATGAGCTCCTCTGGTCACCTGATGCCATTGGAGGATTCTCCTGCGCAGGGGAAATCCTCCACTGGTCAAATATACCACGTTTACAGCTTGTTTGTACAGGCAGGGTAGTGCAAAGTGGCTGCAGTGCAGCTGAGAATCAGGGCCAAGGTTCTGTAAGAGCAACATTATTATGCTTCTCTATTATGGCTGTGTCCTGGGGTCTATGAACCCCATGATGGTGCAGCAGCCAAATGAATAACAGAGCAATTGCCTGCTCAGCCAGAGCTGATTGGCAGCCCTACAGCAGCTGTGAGGGTAAACGGACTGCAAGGCAGGAAGGTGGGACAGCTGCTAGAGAAACAAGAGAGGATCCCTCCACCAGGCTAATGAGAAGGCGCCAGACAGAACAACCCACCAAAGAGGGAGAAGCAGGGCAAAAATCTGGGGATAATGACAGAGGTAGGAAGTAGCTCAGGAAACAATAGAGGACTGGTTCTGACTTTTCCAAACAAGGGTCCTGAGCTGTATCCCAGTGGAGTGAGTGGGCCTGGGTTCTCTTATCTACCTGAAACAGGGACTTTTAGAGAAGAAGCTCTGAAACCCAGGGGAACTAGGCTGATTAGTTTCTACAGGAACCATGGAACTTCCACCTCCCTATTATCCTAAAGGGGACAGAAACTATTGAGGACCTGGCTGGTGATCCTTGGCAAGGATGTGACAAATGTAGTCAGGTGTGACAGCATAGAGGGGGACAGAGCTATGCCTGTGTAGCTCCTTATACTGCTGCAAGGGGATGCTAGCAGCTGAAGACACCTATGTTGCAAGCCAACCACAGTCACACATAGCTTCCTTTGCCCCCTACAGACTGTGTAAGCTAAGATGTGCATGTCTCTGTGTGAACCCTCTGCTAGACCAGAGTGCATATAGATATAAACCACATATCAACTACTGGGCCACACAACTCTGTATAAGGTTGCCAACTGTCTAATTTCTGAAAACTGGATACTACACCAGGAGTGCCAGAACATACCCGAGGCCCCGTTTCTACCCCTTGAGCCCTGCCCCATTCCACCCCTTCCCTCTGGATCCTGCCCCAGTTCTGCCTCTCCCCTGAGGCCCCACTTCTGCCCCACCTCTTCCCTCAAGTTCCTGCTCCCTGCTCTGTCTCTTATCAAGGCCCCACCACAGCTCGCTCCTCTCCCCATTGCTCACTGCTCTCCCTCATCACTCAATCATCTCCATTTCCTTCCCCCACCCCAGCTGGGCTTCTTCGGCTCTGGGGCTGGGCTGGGAGCTGCAGCCCCTGACATGGAGCCTGCCTGCCTGCCCGCCCGCCCATGAGATGCTGGTAGGAGGTGGCCCTTAATGAGCAGAGGCTGGTGCAGGTTGATGAACTGGTACCTCCCTCATTACTCACGATAACCAGACTTTGGTGTCTGGTCAGTACATCTGACCAGACACAGTACAGATCTCCATTCAACATGACTTTCCAGTCAAAAACTGGACACCTGGCAACCCTATCTCTGCAGCTCCCTCTGAGCTGATTGTGGAGGATATCAACACTGGGTCACCCAGCATCTGTCACATGGTCCCTCTGGTGGGCTTAGATGTGACCTGCCAGAATTTGGCCCATAATTGGCCTACATAAAGGCACTAATGCAGAATGATTTTAACATATAATTTCAAATACCTCCTACAAAAAACATCATTTTATTAAAGGTCTTATCCAACTCCCACTGAGGGCAGTTGGAGTCCTGCCATGGAATTTTAAAGGAGGAAGCTTGACCCATCTGTGACTAATTCTGGCTGTTCAACTCCACAAAGTGGGATGGTAGAGCCTGCTCTCCATCTCAGATTTACGTCTCACCATGTGGGGATGGTTGCCTTAGAGCTTTGTTTTCTCCTGCTGTTTTCCTCCTTATGTTGTTTCCCTTTATTTCCCAGATTGAAGCTTCTGCTATTGCTTTGTGTTTTTACTGCCTCTCTCTTTGTTTAGGATGTAATCCTGTATCAGAGCTATGAGCCATGTCTTGTCTTCCAGTTCAAGACTGACCCCATCCACTGGCTGTTTTTGTATGTAGTCTTTATTTTTTCACACAGACTTTCAGTAACAAGATAATGATCTTGGAAGCAGCTGGGATTCCCACCCTCCTCTGAACAAAATCTGTGCACACTGTTTGTTTTTAATTTAAGCTACCCCCTTTCTGAGATTTGTTTTGTTTGTAACTCAAATAGCAACAAAAATGTAAACCTCAGTCTAAGTCTCTACCCCACCCACCCACACCCATATTTAGCTCCGAGGGAAGGGCTTTGGTCATCAACTACCTGGATGGGCTTAACAAACCATACCTGCCACAGTGAGGCAGCAGGAATCAAACAGCATCTCCCTTCACAGTTTCAACACCTGCTAACAGGGTGAGTCATCAAAGGTCCATGACAACCTGTTATAAGTCCAAATGCTCATCAGATTTCACTGACAACCCCAATAGCAATGTAAGCCATTAAAGGGAATGGCACTTCTTGGTGACTCATCTAGAGGAAGTATTTTTGCCCAGTGTAGTGGAGAGAGAAGGAATACAGCCTCACCTCTGTGAGCAAGGCAGTAGGCGGAAGTCTTGGCCACATGAACTCCTTTCAAAAGGATAAGAATTACACATTCAAATCTCTGTACATTGACATCAGACTAGACCACTGAAAGTGCCATGCCATATGATAAAATAACATTCAGTGGGATGCTGATGATAATATTTGACTCACTATAGAAATGCAGGTATACACAAAATTGCTGCTAATACTTTATGAACTGATGAAGAACCTTACTTCATACATAGTCCCTAGGATAATTGTGTTTGCATATTAAAAAAGGAAATAATTTTTTTTAAAAATTAATCTGACCCAAAACCATAAAAGTCAAGAAATTAAAATATGACAGCTTTAACTTTTAAGATACTAAAAATAAAGCTTTCTACCAGTCTTTAGTTCACTCACAGGGCATCAACATCAACTTTTTTGGTACGGCTCCATCTTGACACAGTACAAAATGGGAATTTTGTAGAAAAGCAGCTATTTATGGTCATTTCATTTTTCACCTTGTGTGCATTTCTGAATTTCAGTTTTCACCTGCCTATGTTCTTTTATACATACTGGAACATAAAATTTAAATACAGTCCCCAGGCAGCACAAAAGCAACCCCTTCCTGTAGCCTTTGCCTAGAGCTGATCACAGATGTGAAGAGATGGACCCAATATGTACCATACTTCTAAAAGGGGGCAGGGAGAGAGGGGGGCAATAAAACCTGGAAGGAAATGATAGCAACCAATTTGTCCTTGTCTGGGTTTCCTGCCTTTCTCCTTTCTAAACCTCACTTTCAAAAGTGAGACAGTTCTCCTGGGAATCAGTAAGATGTGCTGCAGGAGTCTCAAAACAATATGGTGCAAGTAGCTTAAGCCAAACTAGAAATTAAAATCCACAGGGCCAAATCCATCCCCAGTGTCACTTCATTGACTCCAAAGATTTGGATTTGACACAATGTGTCAGTCATGCCTTCAGTCTGTTTTAGGTAGATTATGTTCCCCCTTAAAGCTCCTAACTCTCTTTCCTCTCCCTGTGACTTCACTGGACATTTCAGCATTTCAATATCCCTTTACAACCTTATTGTAACTAAAATCTCCCTACCTTTTAAAGATTCTATTTGGGGCACCATAGCAGGTGTGGCTGCATTTCTTCTGGTGAATCTTGTTTGACTTTTAAACTAAGCAGACTTGATACAGAAAGTAAATATGGGGCACCTATATCTATTATTTTCATGGTGACTTTTCGGATCATAACTGTACAGTCTGCTCATTTGGTGGTATTAATATTAGGGCAATAAAAGCAGAGTTTCACTCACTGCAGAATCTCTGTGTGGCTCTTGACTCCAAGAGCATGTTTCTTAACTGTCTCTTGATAAATGGTTTAATATAGACAATAATGTTTTCCTTAGTAACACCTATGCTACAGCACAGAAGGGTGTCGCTTATTTGTGTATGAACACACCTACCTCCATAGTTACACTGTCTCTGGACAAGAGGATAGACAAAGTAACAAGGGTAACACAGAAACAGGAATTCAAGGTCCCATGTGGCTAGACCTTTCCACACAGGTTAACAGATGTCTTTATAGAGAAACCGTGACAAACAGAAGGAAGAAGTACTCTGTTTGCGAAGTAGGTGAGATAGCTATATTTATACCACTATTTACTGGTCTGAATAAAATACAAAATACTGTGGCCAATATGAAATCTGTCTCTGTAGAGGTTTTCTAATTACAAATAGTAACATATATTGAGCATCTGTATACAGATTATTCTGTTATGACATAAAACTAATTGTTTGTGAGAATGGGAATTAAATGAAAAATAATGATAATATAAAGTAAGCAAAAGCCATTTCTGAATGCATTCTTCAATGAAATAGAGACATATTGAAATATAGGCCTTCTCTCTTACTGAAGAAATTGCTTGGATTGTTTTATTCACCTCTCCATGAGGAATTATGTTATCACTATACCACCCGCCAGAGCTGCAGTAACAACGATACTTTGCCCTTATGTAGCAGCTTTTATCTGAGAACCTTGACCTCTCTTTCCCAGCATTACAGTGATTAAGCTTCACTACACACTTGTGAAGTAGCTCAGATTTAGTACTGTAACTTCATTTTGCAGATAAAAAAAAGTGAAGTAGAGAGACACAAAAGCCGACATTTTCAAAAGTGGCCACTGATTTTGGATGCCTATTTGAAGTAGGTTGGGTCAGATGTTTGAGAAATGCTGGGCACCCACAACTCCAGTTCAAGTCAATGGTTAGCAACTGATATTCCTAGATTGCTGCTGTCAAAAACAATAATTTATGTGTTACCTCATGCTCCATCTGTCTATCTGTTCTCTCCCCCTGTTGTCTCTCACCAGATGCTAAAACTGAGTTTTTGGGACACAGGTTGTCTTTTTATTAAAAGAGTATACAGCATCGAGCACCCAGTCTCCAGTCGGGGTCTCTAGGCACTGATGTTGTATTAAAAATATATCATATTAAGTTAGCGGCAGATCCACAACTACACCATATTCTCCTGGTCTAACCACTTAGCAACACTTCCTTAAGATGTGAGCACTTTTGAATGTTATAATTCTTGACATCTGATTTGTGTCCATTTATTCTTTTACGTAGAGGCTGTCTTGTTTGACCAACATTCAAAAACCAGTTGGAGAACACTTCAGTCTCCCTGGCCACTTGATTACAGCCCTAAAAGTCGCAATATTACAACAAAAAAATCTTCAAAAACAGACTCCAATGAGAGACTGCTGAATTGGAATTAATTTGCAAATTGAACACCATCAAATTAGGCTTGAATAAAGACTGGGAGTGGATGGGCCATTACACAAAGTAAAACTATCTCCCCATGCTTATTTCCCGCCCCCCCCCACACACAGTTCCTCACATCTCCTTGTCAATTGCTTTCATTACCACTACAAACAATTCTTTTTTCTCTCCTGCTGATAATAGTTCATCTTAACTGATCACTCTCCTTATAGTGTGTATGGTAACACCTATTGTTTCATGTTCTCTGTGTATACATATATCTTCCTACTGCATGTTCCACTACATGCATCCAGTGAAGTAGGCTGTAGCCCATGAAAGCTTATGCTCAAATAAATTTGTTAGTCTCTAAGGTGCCACAAGTACTCCTGTTCTTTTTGCGGATATAGACTAACAGGCTGCTACTCTGAAACAAAGGACAGGGTGCTGTTAGTCTCAGTAGGTCATTTTCCTACTTAAAAATGACAAATGCAAACCATCTTCCATGGTGCCTGAAAATTCTTTTCACACTCTCAAAATGAGAGATGCAACCTAGTTCAGATAAAATTTACTGAAACCTGAGTTCAGCGTTTCTCAAACTGGGGTCTGCAGACTCCTGGGGGTCCATGCTGGTACTGCAGGGGTCCACGGGCCCTGCTGATCAATGCCTTCCCCTCCCTCCCAGCACCTCCTGCATGCTAGGGAACAGCCTGTTCATGAGGTACTGGGAGGGAGAGGAGGAGCAGGGACAGGGTGCGCTCAGGGGAGGGGGAGTAAAAAGGCAGGGAAGAGGAGGGGCAGGGGTAGAGCAGGGACAAGAAGAGGCGAGGCAGGGGTGGGGCCTTGGATAAAGGGACCTTGGGGAAAGGGGTGGAGTGGGGGTGGGGCCTGGAGCTGAGTGGGCAGCTTGTTTATTTGTTGTAGCAAATTATTATGCAAACCAAAAACAAAATAGAGAGGGGAGAAATAGTTTCCCAGATAGGGATAATACGGAATGGTTAGAGCTGAGAAACAAATATAGTGACATTTACAACTATCTTGCACTTAGATGGCCACATCCTTGTCCCAACTGTGGCCTCTTTATGCCACTCTGGTAGAACAAAGGGGCCAGAAAGTTGACATAATCAGCCAGTTGGGGGGTTACCCCAGTTAAAGGAAATCTCTAAGTTGTTTAGAGCTGGAATAGTGAGTTCTTACACCATCTCCATTCCAGCCTACAGTGTAGGAAGCCAGGAAGAATGGGGCAAAGCCAGAGTGCTGCTGTGCACTGATAATCTCCAGCTAGCACACCAGCCTCTACAAGCCAAAGCTAGCTGCCATAGGTTAAAGAAGCGCTGCTCTAAACTATGCCAGCACGAGGGACGAGGGCAATACAGAACCAGCCCCAAGATAGGGGAGCAGCAAAACACTCTTTAATAGGCTTCTCACTCTGCTGCTTCACCCAGCGCTTATTAGATGCTTCTGAAGATTGAGCCCTCAGTGACTTGCATGGTCACAGGAATGGTATGACACAGTGAAGGGAAAATATGACATGCATGCTGAATCATGTGCAAATTTCCATCTGTGATCCAAACAGATAATTCATTGTTGGGGTGGGGTGGGGGCTAATTTTAGCCGTACCAGCCTTGCTTTCAAATGCTTTTTTGTTTGTATTTTTCAACTTTAAAATCATTTCAATTTAAAAATGTGCTTATTAAGGGCATAAATATAATTCAGTCAATTTAAATCAAACAAAAATGGATAAGATTATTAACTTTGAAAAGCAACTGCTGTGACTCTAGTTTGGTAAAACTTTCTGTTGGGTTGCGTATGACAAGATATGCTGCACTCTCTTGAAAGGGTGTAAGTGGATGTTTATGCAATGGAAGGACTTCAATAACAGGTTCCATACAGTTCTTGTGTCATAAAGACATGTGCAAAGTCAATTTTCAACAGAAATAAAAGTTCAGAGATTACGGATCCTGTGCAGTTTCAAGATACTGCATATCCCAATGGGAAAATAAAGCAATCTATTGAGTATATAAGCTTTTGAAAAATCATTGTATTGTAGCTGTACAATAGCCAGAACTGCTCTGAAAGGAGCCATTGCTGTCAACTGTACTTATAATGTGTGTTTAAAAAAAACCTCCCTAAAGAGACAGTCAATGTAAGCCAGAAAACAGGGGCCAGGATACTCATGTGCCACTAGTGCAATAAGCCTCGTACCATGGCCAACCAGATTAGAAGTGGAGGGATTCCTGAACAGCTGCACAACGTGTGACATTTGTTACTGTTTTTAGATCATTCTATTTTGAGTGAACTGGGGGTCTTGAATCGTAAGCAAGGTCAGCGCTGCCAGCATAGCTCAGTGCCCTCATTGACTAGTCAGATTTATCTATTATCTGTCATATTTGATCATTGCACAATACACCTTAAAGGTGCTTGGTCTGGTACTCTGCTGGTGTTAATTGGTATAGCTCCTTTGACTTCAGTGGAGTTATGCTCATTTACCCCAGTTGAGGCTCTGATCCTCCATCTCTTAACTGTGTAACTCAGTCAATAATTGTGTTATTTCAAAAGTTCCAAAATATGTATAGCATCCACTTATTTTAAATAAAGAAAACTAAGACATAGCGGGATCTCAGTTACTTGAACACTGGTATAGACTTCTCAGCATACAACTTCCCTAATCAACAAACTCCAGGGTTCTTCCAGTAGATTGACTCCTGATTGTAGGAATTCCCAGTTATCCAAATTAATCTGATGTTGCTCAAATCATTCAGATAATTGGGATGCATCTGTATTAAAAATCCACTGGAAAGGCATGCTTGTCAGCAAAATTAATAATTGATGTGGAAGTTCATTTGAACAGCTCAAAAAGTTACTGTTAAAAAGAACATAAACAAAGAGTAAGTGCTAAGGGGATTCATGTTCCAGATGTTTTTCTGAGAATGTCAAATGAAATAAAACCAGCTGGGTGATTGACTTGCACGGTTACTTTTGAATCCAAACAGAGCAATTGTGTTTCAAACCAGTTTCCCTGAGAAACTTCTTGTGTTGTTCAGCTGTGGTAATACCTACTATGACCAACCCACTATTGGGAGGCAGTCCCAGAAATTGGACATAAGCAAGAAGGTGGTAAAAACTTAAGATCCAGATCTAAAACTGGTGTAAAGCAATGTAGCTCCATTTAATTCAATGCTGTTACATCGATTTTACACTAGATAAGGACTGGGCCCTTCTGGTTAGCTATATCTGTAGACAGTCCACACTTCCTCTTGGGTTTGTGCACTGGGAGTGGGAAGGGAGAGAAGTATTGTTGAGACTTAGTTTGACAAAAAGATGTTACTCTCCAAGTCCAGTATTAGCCCAGGACAGAAGAATTTCTAAGAACTAACTTTCCATTACAGACAAGCCAATGTTTTCTTATCAGATATTCTTGTTCTAAAGGGATTTTATTGCACTGCTTCCAGTGGAAACTATAATCATAGGGGGATTGTTCCCCTGGGATCCAGAGGCTGCCTTGTGTGTGTGAATGATAAGCTATCTCTGTGGCACTGCCCCTCTCAACTGTGGATCTGCAAAGGGTTGTCTAGGACCTCCAACATGGGGAGTCAGTGTGCCAGGTGTAAGTCAAAGGCAGGGCCCAGGAGTGACCTTTCCCAGAAACCAGCACTAAATTCACTAAAAAATACTTCAGTCAGAGGCTGTGTTCACTTTTGACTGTTAACTGTGTTAACTGGTGAAAGAGAATTTCGGGAATATTTGACAGAGGGAAAATTGTATCTATCAATGGAGTCATACTGCCAGGGAGCCAAAGACAATGCTGGGATTCCTGGAGCTGGTGCAGAGCCACAGGGTCTTCATGTACAGTAGAACCTCAGAATTACAAATGGACTGGTCAACCACACACTTCATTTAGAACTGGAAGAATGCAATAATAAGTGATCTCTCTCCTGCCATCCATCTCCATCCTCTGACAAACAAATCAGGGAGCAGCAGAGACACCCACCTCATCCCCACAAAAAAAAAACAACAACAACAAACCAAATACAGCACAGTACTGTGTTAAACGAAAACTACTAAAAAAAAAAAAAAAAGGAAAAGTTTTAAAAAAAAAGATTTAACAAGGTAACTGCTTCTGTGCTTGTTTCATTTAAATTGTGATGGTGAAAAGCAGCATTTTTCTTCGGCATAGTAAATTTTCAAAGCTGTCTTAGGTCAATGTTCAGTTGTAAACTTTTGAAAGAACAACCATAATGTTTCATTCAGAGTTACGAACATTTCAGAGTTACAACCTCCATTCCCGAGATGTTCGTAACTCTGAGGTACTACAGTAAAGGGAACTGTGCTGCTTGTGGATTCCCCTAAGATCCATGTGACTCTCATGGCAGCTGTAGCTTATCTGGGGCTTCTGAACTATTCTCCATTGTTTAGATGGAAAAGGGAGATGGAGACAAACCACACCACCCAGGGACTCTCCACGAATTTCCTCTTCCTTGGGTTTTCAGCAGGAGAGACAATCCCCTCCTGTAGATAAGAAATCTTCCTTCAGGAGATTTGTATGTGTGGATTAGGGTGAGCAGATGTCCTGATTTTATATGGACAGTCCCGATATTTGGGACTTTTTTTTAGTATAGGCTCCTATTACCCCCCACCCTCTTGTCCCGATTTGTCACACTTGTCTGGTCACCTTAGTGTGGATGCTGCCAAGCTTTGCAAAATATTCAGAATCCTCAAGCTCATACCTAAATGGTAGAGGATGCGGAGGAAAGGTTGACAAAAGTCTGTTTTAGTATAACAGAGGAGGGGGAAAGACCCTCTGCTTCCTTTCACTGAGGAGACAACTTGGGAGAGCGGATATGTTCTCATGAAAAATTGAATCCTGGTTCCCGTGAAGCCAGCCAACTCTGCAACAGACTGAACTTTGGGAGGCAAACCTACTTTATTAGCTAGGAAAGGTAACTATTAATAAATGCACAACCAGATTTACATTTTATGATTATGTTTTGTATTGTAACCATTCATTTCCACCACTTCCTCTTGTTTCTAGTTAACACTCCATTCTTTCTTAAATAAAACTATTTTTGTTTTTCATTGTCCCAATTCTGTGTGATTTGACAGAGCAATGATTTAAGACAGGGGCAGGCAAACTTTTTGACCTGAGAGCCGCATCGGGTTTCAGAAATTGTATGCAGGGCCCATTAGGGGAGGGGGGTCTTGATATTCTCTAGCCGCCCCGTCCTGAGACTCCTGCCACATCCAACCCCCACTTCCCTATTCGCTGACTGCCCTCAGAACCCCTGCCCCTGACTGCCCCCTGCTGCCCCATCCAACCCCCTCTCCTTCCTGGCTGCACCCTGGAATCTCTTCCTCATCCAACCACTCTTTGCCCATACCCTGACTGCCCTGGGAACCCCTGCCCCCGCCCCCGACTGCCCCCCACTGCTCCATCCAACCCCTCCTTTCATTCCTGACTGCCCTCCCCAGATCCCTGCCCCCATTCAGCCCACCCTGTTCCACACCCTCTGACCACCCTGATCCCTATCCACCCCCCACACCACCCCAAACTCCCCTGCCCTCTATCCACCCCCCGTGCTTCCTGCCCCCTTACTGTGCTGCCTGGAGCACGAGGTCAGGCCAGGCTCTGCAGCTGCACTGCCCCAGGAGCTTGCAGCCCCACTGGCCAGAGCCTTGTGCTGGCAGTGGAGTGAGCTGAGGCTGCGGGGGAGGGGGAACAGCAGGGGAGGGGTTGGGGGTAGCCTCCTGGACCAGGAGCTCAGGGGCCAGGCAGGAGGGTCCCACGGGGCCAGATGTGGCCCACGGGCCATATTTGCCCATCTCTGATTTAAGGTAAAATTAATAAATTGGAGTACACTGCACCTTTGAGGGGAGAGGATCTAGGATTTTTGTGAGTAGCCAGTCTTAGGGGCTGGGGAACACTTCAAAGAGATTCAAGTACTGCAGTGCACCTGTTAACCACCTGTAAGGCTTAACCTTAAGTCAGGCCTGACATAGCCCAGAGAGCACTTCAGTGGCTAACAGGCTGGTAGCGTTAGGGAGCTGATACCCTAAGACTCCCTCATGCTGAAGGCAGCGAGTTCCCAGATGACTCTCAGTCCTTGGTACCCCCAAGAACTATCACAGTCCATATAAAAATGTATTACTTAACCTTTGTTCTAAACAAAAATGTATTTTAAATACATGAGATCAGCTATAATGGCTGAATCAATTCCTGCTGAGGTCAACAGAAAGATTCTTGTTGACTTCAATAGCAGTAGAATCAGGCTCCTAATGCACTACAAATAAATATTTGGACTAGGGTGATCAGATGTCTTAATTTTATAGGGACCATCCTGATATTTGGGTCTTTTTCTTATAGAGGCTCCTATTATCCCCTACCCCGTTCCAATTTTTCACACTTGCTGTCTTGTCACCCTAATTTGGACTGACCTGGTGACAGATTTTCCAGTCTTGAAGTGAGTGGACAAACTTATGACAAACTTTTTGGACAAGTTGGCACCTGTAATCCGTAATTTAAGAAAGCCAGTCCATCTCAGCTTTATTTTATAGCTTCTTTCATACCAATTTTATCCCCAAATGCTATGTTGGTAGCCTTTGAGAACAGACCAAAGACTGAATAGACTTTAGACTGAAATATCCTTCTCCATCCTAGAGGCAGTCCCTCCAGAACAGCATCCCCTGCAGATACCTTGGCAAGGGAATATGGGCGCTGTTGCTATCCATATTTTACCTCTTCTGTGGATCAATAATTGTCAGTTTAAATATTGTCAAGAGTGCATTAGATCTATGGATAGGCATGCTTTTCTCATATGTCTGAATACATCAAAATAAATGAATAAATATTCTCCAGGGTGCTCAGTCTAGTGCCTTTCACAACCACTAAATACTCATGTATATACACAAAGAAAATAATTCAGTCATAAGACTAATAGGGAGAAATTAAGAAGCATAACAGGGCAGTCTGTATTTATAGATTAGATGGTGCGCTAATGAAGAAGTGAGAGAGGTTTCCTTCCTTCCTTATCTACAATGCTATCAGTGATGTGGATATTTAAACTTGCTGCTGATTTACTCTTGTAATCACAGATTATCTGTTTTACTGAAATGTGAAAAAAAAAAGATAGAGATTGTTAAATAGGCACATTTTAATAACTTCAAGAGTCCTATCATGGTTTAATCATGTTAAGGTTGTGACTTAACCATACAAAATCCAGTGTAGTATCAGTTTGATGTCTGGTAGGTCCCCTAGGTGGAGGGTTATAATCTGTGCTTGTGGCAGGGAAAGGGATATCTGCTCTATTCTATTCCCCCCACCTTCTTTTACTTCTGTAATTCTGAGAACTGGTAATTTCTAGCTGCTGAGGGATTTTTAAATTTTTACAGCATGAGATAGATCTTTACCAGATGTGTGGCAAATATCTGTACACATTAAAGACAAAATGAGAAATGTCAGCTTCAAATGAGAGCATCCTCATCTTTTGTTGGTTTGTGTTTTCCAGATTACCATCACTTGCAGCAGTGGATCTGTATTAATAAATGGTCTTCACTGAGAAGACAATTGGTGTTACTAATGAAATAAATAGAGTTCTGTTTAACTGCTAATCACAAATTGTGTGGGAACAGTTTGCTTTCTGCTAACCAATTGAATTCTTAAGAACTACTTTATTTGGTAACAATTGGGATTTTTATCTATACCTAAATAGCATTGAAAAGATGAATTTTGAGTTTCAGTAATACATGACAGAAGTGTGTTGTGACAAGATGAAGAGTGAAGACAATCATGATGAGCTAGAAGGCTAAGACAGACATGTATTGTGAGCATAATGCAGCTTTCAGTGTTTGCATGAGGATAGCTGACAGTGGATTGCTAAGATCTGACCCCAGGTGATTAAAATCTTTAGTGCCATAAATATGTAATTAATCAATAGATAAATTAGCCAATTGTTCTTTTTCTAAAAGATCTTTCCTTTTAACAGTATAAATATCACCTGTCTCTTTTCAAGACAGTGTCAGCTACAGAGGTGTCCTTTATCTGGAAGCCTATGAGCCAATCAGCCCAGTCTGTGGCTCTCCTACACTACTTTAATTCTGCATACTTTGTTTAAAAAAGCCACAGTATAATCACTCCAGTTTCAATTATGTTGGTAATTTATTTCAAAATATCTGTCAACAAGTATGTCTGTAACAATACAGACAACAAAAAAGATTGAGGAAATGTTTGACAAATTGATTCCTTACTAGGCATATTAATACAGAACTTTGAGTAATAATTCATATAAACTAAAATACAGAAACATATTTCCCTTTCCCACACCCCTCAGAAGCAGTGCAAAGGCTTAGGGGAGTCAGAGATAATGAGGAGCTGAGGAAAAGGAAAATTAATCCTGGGAAGGAGCTTGGGAGTGAATCTGGAGGGTTGTTGGGTGTGGGTGGGAGAAGTATGGAACAATCTTTGGGGGTGGGGGGAGAGGGATTGTTAGGGAGTTGGGGAACCTCCTTATGTTGACTCTGGCTGATCCCTAGACTCTCCCATTCAGTCAGGCACATCTACCCCTGTCCCCATGTGTTCCTGCACCCCCTTCCCCCATCCCCATGTGTCCCTGTACCCCCATCCAAATGCACCCCATCCCCAGATATCACTGCATCCCTACTCAGCCACTCCCTGCATCATACACCTCCCACACCCATTCCCATGTGGGATTGCACTCCCACTCATCCACCCCATCCCCATGTGTCCCTGCACTCCCAGTCAGCCACCCTCCACCCCCGTGTGGCCACACACCACCATGGCCCCATCCTCATATGGCCCTGCACCCCCACTCCCATTCAGTCCCTGCCCCAGCCTGTCCCCCTCACTAGCCCTTCTGAATACCAGTCTATCCCCCCCCGCCCCCCCTCCCCGATGTACCATACCTTCTCACTTGGCCCTGTGGGCAGGGTACTGTGAGGAACATAACTTCTCTATTGGCTGCTGACTGTTACAGCTGGATGCCTCTGTTCTGGAGTCATAGCAGCCCCTGGTGAGTGAAAGATATAACTGCAACACCTCTCTAGCAGAATGTATTTTCTGTGGAGAAAAAAAATCTGCAGGGAACATGAATTCTGCACATGTGCAGTGGTGCAGAATTCCCCAAGGAGTAAGGACTAATTGTGTCACTTCTCTATTTTTCCACTTTCCTCTTTTTTAATCCACTTGGATTTCTCTCCCCCTTCTCTCTTACCCCTTTTTCCTCCTTCTCCTTGTGCTTAATCTTTAGGTGCTTATTTGAGTACTAAATAGCAGCAACAGAGATTCACCTAATCTCTTATATTAAATATCAGTTTACTTTTTCTTCCTGTATGTTGAACATCAAGGCTGTGATACAAACACAAACCCCCAGGGGACAAAAAAAAATTGTTTATTGTATTAAGTGCCAGCAATTAAATCCCAATATGTTGATATTTGACAAAGCTGTGTCTTTTCTGCTTTGTAGATCTGTTACAGAGTCCCCAGACGATGCTCTGGAACTGCTCCTCACAAAGCCAGTCAGGACTTTGGGGAGCCTCCTCTCCCTTGAAGCAGACTTTTTCAGGGCAAGAAGCTCACATGTCTTCACCTCCTGAGTCTCTCCTTGGAGCATTCGGCATCCTCTGCCTCTCTGTGTGCTTCCCACAGCGAGCCCACCCCAGCGGCGTCCTGGGGAAGCCGCGGGGTCCTGCACCCCCACTTTGCAGTCAGCTGTGACTCTCAGCCAGCAAGACAGAGGTTTATTCGATGACAGGACCACGGTCTAAAACAGAGCTTGTAGGTACCACGAACCGGACCCCTCGGCTGGGTCCATTCTTGAGGGCAGTGAGCCAGACACCCACCTCGTCCCCAGCCAGCTCCAGACTAAAAACCCCTCCAGCCCCTCCTCCTCTTCTCAGCTCCTTTTCCCAGGCCAGAAGGTCACCTGATCTTGGTCAACACCTTCAGCTGACATCTTTGCAGAGTAGGGGCCCAGGCCATCAGTTGCTAGGAGACAGTGCCAGGCATTTAGGTGCCCTGGCACTTTGCTCTCTAGCAATCACACACCCTTATTCCACCACCTAGATACTTAAGAACTGCATAGGGGACACTGAGGCACTAACACAGTATTTAGAGAAAACATTAAGAACATTCCCAGTTTGCCACAACATCACAGCTCCTCACAGTTTCTGGGAACCTTAGTTTGGAGTTTTGTTTTTTCTGGTTGTGGTATGTGAATCAGGGCAGAATACATTGTTGTTTTGCACCTAAATTGCTTTGCAGGGAGGATAGTAATAAAGATTTGGTCCAGAAATTCAATTAATTAGCAATGAAGATTCAGAAAACACTTTGTACAAGGGGTTTTAGACCTCTATTGATAATCATTGGTGTTGCAGAGTGAGATTACTGTACAATACATTGAAAATATAACTCCTGGCAAACATACAAGGAGTCATTTATTATTGGCCATGCAAGTTAAGGCCAGGTGCAGAAACAACTCAGTCTGGGTTCATAGACCTAATCGAAACAAACAAGAGGGTTTCATTCAAACAGCATCTTCTTTTGTCCAAGTGTGAGTCAGGCTTTCAGTTCAGTCATAACTATAGAGTAAGTAGGATGTTTCCACTCTCTTCAAGTGTCATTTTAATGAATCCACTTGGTGACTAACTTTATTTTAGGATATTACAATAACCAATCAGGCAAGATACAGATACTCTCTCTACATGCTATAAACAGCTTGTTTACTTGTTCTTATTTATATTATGTATGCTATGCTGTGGAATACAGTGTGACAAAACTCATTAAATGTAATAAGGTATTATGAAAGATGGAATCTGAGTGCTGAAGATTCTGACTGTCCATGAATCTATTGTAAGAGCTGGTTGAATAATTTATTGCAAATATT
The DNA here is from genome assembly GCF_003597395.2 of Chelonoidis abingdonii. Classification (NCBI taxonomy): domain Eukaryota; kingdom Metazoa; phylum Chordata; order Testudines; family Testudinidae; genus Chelonoidis; species Chelonoidis abingdonii. Next base: position 26,302,506 of record NC_133783.1, read on the forward strand.
CACTGCAAATATTGGCACTTTTCTGCTCAAATCGTTATTTACATGTACATTTTTCCAGTATTCTGCCAGTTCTAGTTGTAACCATGTGTGTTAAGACTCATTAACTAGATAATTATATTAAATATTTTGAAACATTTCTGTAAACAACCACCTTGGAAAGATGCAGTTATAACTGATACCTCTTGGATGGTTAAAGGTGCTTGGTTTTGAGCCATGTGCCTCTCAATGCACTCAAGGTATGTAAGTATCTGGTATAACCACACTTCTTGCTATGTCTGTCACAGATCCACAAGGTGTGGTGTATGCCCTAGCTTGTAACTAGCCCCCTAGGAGTGATCCCTTTAGTGGGCCAGTTCCACAGGCCAGGACCATGGCCTCCATAACTCAGAGATTGGGCCCCATCTTTCTCTGTGGTTCCCTGCAGCAAACCCAGCTGATCCAGAGTCCTGTGGGAGGTTTGTACATTCAGGGCACAGTGTTCTCATTTAGTATTTGCAGTGACAGCAAGAAACCTTTTCAAAACAGAGTAGGATGTATTAGTCACCTGGCATACAGAAGCTGAAAGCTCTTGGGTTAGCAAAGAGCAGCAAAGGTTAAGCCATAGTCCATCCTGGCCAAGCCAGTGCAATAAGCCAGCCAAGTTCTTATGGATCCCTTTCTGGCTCTGTCTTCTTCCCTTTGTCCTTACATCCAGATAAGATCTGCTGTGTCCCTCAAAAGGGCAGACAGACCTTACTCCAGCCATCTGAGTTAACCCTTTGTTCTCCAGCTAAGTTCACATGTTCCACCTGCTGGGATCTGTTAGGTGTTGATAGGAACCTCATTGGAGGTTCTCATGCTCTTTCCTGATCCTCTGTTTATGTGGATCAGTTTCTATCTGTTCTTTAAGGACCCTTTCATTCCACTCAGACAGCTAGGTGACAGACACATACCTCATATCTCCTGTGCTGTTCCAGGAGCAGTGTTAACCCTTTTGCAAACGGGTAGCAATGCAAAGTACAGAGGGAAACTGAGCCAAGCATAGGCTTAGGCCTCAAAAATATTACAGAAAATTCCCACTTTGTCACAGCATATGATGCTTAATCATCATTCATCTTACAGAGAAAGTATTGCACTGCCATAACCAACAAACAATACTATAAGTTGGCAAAAGAGTGTTGCAGAGGATTAAATACAGAACGCAATAATGCTGTCTGTTCCTGTTGGGCTGTGTGAGTGCTTACACTTTGAAAAAGCCTGCCATGGAAAGCAAACAGCAGCAGTATTATTTTCTGTTGATTGAGTTATGCCATAAGAGAGCGCCAATAATACTGTTAGAATGTATGAAACCCCCACCCTCCAGAACATGATGTGGGTGAAAAGTCAGTAAAAAATTTTATAAAGTGACCTCTCAAATGCATTGAGCCAAATTAAACTGAATGACTTTGGAATAATACAACAGAAAAAAAATTACATTGTGTTCACTAATGGTTTCAGAAAGGCTATATTGCGGGTAAAGCTATGCACTAGGAGAGTACACGAAGGGAGAAAGAATGTTACATTTTATCTAATATCTTTATGTAGTTTTCTTTTAGTAGTTTTGGACAATCTCTATTTTTAGAATTAATTACTTTTCATGTGACCCTGTCAAAGTGTCTGCTTCCCATGCAGACTGCCAGATGACCCATTTGCAAATGGAGAAAAAATACAATTCCAAGATTTTAGATAAATGAAAGACACTGAAGGAAACTCAAGTGGATAGAACTGTGCAGTGATGAGTTCTGTAGAAATTGTAGAACTGCATAAATAAGATCACTGGCAAAAAATGATACAAAACAAGTAAACAGAGGTTGCAATTAAGTGGAAGTTTTCCTGCTATCTCTCTTTATGTAAAGTTCTAGAATGGCTTTTGACACTGGGCACAATTGGAGTTTCTGACTGGCTGTCACATCTATGTCTGTTTTCTAGTCATTATACACTGAGCTATTCCCCTTATTCTTATGTTACATTCTGTCACAAAAAGAACAGGAGTACTTGTGGCACCTTAGAGACTAACAAATTTATTTCAGCATAAGCTTTTGTGAGCTACAGCTCACTTCTTCAGATGCATAGAATGGAACACAGACAGGAGAGATTTATACTTACAGAGAACATGAAAAGTCTAATCAATAGATGAGCTATCATCAGCAGGAGAAAAAACTTTTGAAGTGATAAATAAGATGACCCATAGAAGGTGTGAGGAGAACTTAACATAGGAAAATGATTATGATTGGCTCAGGAGAGTTCTCTGCAGGCAGCTGTGCAAAGTTCGTGATTATTAATTAATATTGGAAATTAGGGCTACCAATTATTTGCAGTTAACTCACGCTATTAACTCAAAAAAATTGTGATTTAAAAATTGCAGTTTTCATTGCACTGTTAAACAATAGAATACCAAATGAAATATTTGGATGTTTTTATATATTTTCAAATACATTGATTTCTATTACAACACAGAATAGAAGTATACATGCTCACTTTATATTAAAAATATTTGCACTGTAAAAATGATAAACTAAAGAAATGGTATTTTTCAGTTCACCTCATACAACTACTGTAGTGCAATCTCTTCATAGTGAAAATGCAACTTACAAATATAACTTTGTTACATAACTGCACTCAAAAACAAAACAATGCAAAAAACTTTAGAGCCTACAAGTCCATTCAGTCCTACTTCTTGTTCAGCTAATCACCAAGAAACAAGTTTGTTTACATTTATGAGAGATAATACTGCCCACTTATTTACAATGTCACCAGAAAGTGAGAACAGGCATTTGCATGGCACTTTTATAGTTGGCATTGCAAAGTATTTATGTGCCAGATATGCTAAACATTCATACACTCCTTAATGCTTCAGCCACCATTCCAGGACATACTTCCATACTGATGATACTCATTAAAAAAATGCTTTAGTTAAATTTGTGTCTCAACTTCTTTGGGGAGAATTATATGTCTCTGTTCTGCCTGCATTCTGCCATATATTTCCTGTTATAGAAGTCTTGGATGATGATTCAGCAAATGTTGTTCATTTTTAGAACACTTCCACTGCAGATTTGACAAAATACAAAGAAGGTACCTGTAGATGGGCCAGACTCACCCCTGCAGCACCTCCTGATGGTCACTTCTGAGGAATAGCTCAATTCAACTCTGGAGCACCCTCTGCAGGCCAATGAGGCACCTGTCCTCCTGGTCCCCCATGTCCCTCCCTGGACCCAGTGCCCTTTTACATGGGATGCTGCCCCATGGCAGTAACCCCTTTCTCTCAGGGTCTCCCCTCCCCAGAGAACCCCCACCCTCTAGCCCCACCTTGCCTCAGTATACAGCTACTGCCAGTCATTGTCTAGCCCCATACCCTGGGGCAGACTGTAGTATCAGCCTACTTATCACTGACAAGGAGAATTTGGACCTGCTGTCTTTACTTACCTCTGGGCTATCCTCTGTAACCCCCAATACCTGTTGACCCAATGCTAGGCCCACAGCCTGTGTCTTTCTAGGCTAGAGTTCCCCAATTTCTCTACCTTTCCCCAGCCCTGCTTCACTCAGGTACCTTGGGTCTAGCTCCCTGCAATCAGACCATTCTCCCTCAACAGAAAAGAGGAGGCTGTTTGGGCTCCTGGCTCAAAGCCTTTTATAGGGGCCAGCTGTGTCCTGATGGGGTGTGGCCCAGCTGTGGCCACTTCCCCAATCAGCCCAGCTTTTAGAGCTACAGCTCTCAAGCCCTGCTAGGCTGCTTTTTAAACCCCTCAGGGCAGGAGCTGAGTCATCACTCTGCTATTGGAAATGCTCTATCTGCCTGGGCTACCCTGCTGGCTGGTATGCTCTCCTTCTTCTCTAGCTGCCCTGCTGGCTAGAGCTTCTTCTTCCTCTGGCTGCTGCTGTTGCTGCTGCTGCTGGCTGGAGTGCATCCTCCCTTCCCCTGGACTGCTGCTGCTGATTGGGGGAAGAGCTTGCTGGCCAGCCCTCATCTCTCCACCTCTGGAGGGAGAAGCCAGGACCCTGCCATCACCACCACCACCACTGTTACCACCTGTGAGGGGTCCTTCTTGCCTGGCCACCAGGATTGCTGGAAGAGGAGCTGCTGCTGCTGGAGCTGTGTTTGCCTGGGGAGCTGCTGGAGCCTGGAGGAGGAAGAAGAGGACTGAGGACCACCAGCTGCTAGGGGAGTGCACAGGAGGACTCTGAAGACCACCGTGGAGGGGGCCTTTAAGGATTAAGTAACTCTCTGATTGTGCTCTAGTGGTGGGATTGTAGACTGTGTTTGTGGGGGCACAGGGGTGTGGTGTGGAGCCTGGTCCATCTGTGTCGTCCCCCCACCACCATCACTGCGCCCTCCACCACTCCCAATGGCCACTTTCCATCTGCCTCAGTTCCTACTTCTGGGACTCAGCTGCTAGCCTGGCCTGCCACGCCGTTTTGCCACCATTTGGGCCTGCAGCAGCAGCCAGCCACCTATTGACTGTGCACAAGTGCTTGTGGGTGCATGCACCCCCCCTTTCCCAAACTGACCCCTTCCCCTCCGCAACAGACCCCCTAGCCTTTCCCCTTGTTGCCTGCCCCACTGCCCCTTGTGGCATTTTGCCCGCCCCCCCCCCCGCCAAGCTTCAGTTTGTTTGCCTGCCCCACTCCCAGCCTGGTTGCTCCCCTCCTCTGTGATCCACTCACCTTGTTTAGCCCCTCCCCTCATGTGCCCATGCCCCTTTCATGCGCTTGTGCTTCCCCCCCGTTTGAGTTTCCCCTCTTGCACTGCACCCCCCCAATTGCTATTGTATTCCTCCCCTCCCCTAGTGCAGCTAGAGGAGCCAGCTTTCACTCCTGTGTCAGTGACTGACTCCCCCAAGTCCTTCATAGTCTCCTTGTCGCCCCTCCCCCATTTTGGCACCCTCCTTTCCTGCCTACAGTCTAGTGGGGAGGAGTGGTTGACCTGCTTCCCCTCCCCTCCCTTTCTCCAGTGTTTCCCCTCCCTACTCATCATGGCAGTGGACGAAGCTGGTGGGACCCCTGGAATGACCCCTGCCCCCACTGCCCCGCCTGCTCTCGCTGGGGCGCCGGCAGCGGCGGGCGCAGGGGTAACCTCTGCTGCTGCCATGTCCCTTGCCCCCTCCGATTCTGGGGCAGCTCCCCCAGCTGTCAGAAAGGGCCAGGGCAATAAGAAGGGAAAGGGCCCCGCTCGGAAGACTAAGCCCTATATGGCAGGGCCTGTCACCTGTGCTGCGGCCCCGCCACTGGCTGTGGCGCCCCTCCCTGCTGTTCCCTCCACCAGCTCTGCGGGTGCCCCTCGCCCGGCCCTCAGGGCATACGCCCAGGTGGCGACGGCCCCCCTCGCCTGCTGCTCCGTCACCTCCCCCGACCGCCACCTCCACTACCATCTACAGAGGCCGGGGCCCCTTCCCCACCTTGACCAGGAAGCGCAGCATCCGTTGTCTCCTGGTGCCCGCCTCGCCCCACGTGGAAACGTATGTGTGGGCATTGGCGAGGGTGGTGGGGCCCACGGCCATCGTGGTGGCCTCCAGGATGTACGGCAAGGTTGTCTTTTTCCTTGCCTTGGAGGCCGTTGCCCAGGAGGCGGTGGAGAAGGGCCTGGTGGTGGGGGGCATGTTCATCCCCCTGAAGCCGCTGGAGGACCTGGGGGTCCACGTTGTCCTGACCTCTGTCCCCCCCTTCCTTCCCAATGCCACCCTGTTGCCTGCCCTCTCTACCCTGGGGAAGCCCATTTCTGTAGTGAGCCCTCTCCCCTTGGGTTGCAAGGACCCCGCCCTCCGTCACGTCCTCTCATTCCGCTGGCAGGTGCAGCTTCAACTGCCTCCGGCGGCGTGTGGCGGAGAGTCGCTCGAGGGGTCCTTCCTGGTCCCCTATCAGGGGGCCCATTACCGGGTGTACTATTCTAAGGGGAGGCCCAGTGTTACCTCTGCCAGGCAACGGGGCACGTCCGGAGGGACTGCCCCTTGGCCCGGCTCGGAGGAGCGCCCAGGACTCCTGAGGCTCGGCAGGGTGCCGGCCCTGTCATTGCCGGCGCCCCTAGCGGCCCGGTGCCCAGAGCTGCCCCTCCTCCTTCCCAGCCCGTCACTGCTCCCACTCGGGCTGCAGGGGTACCTCCCTTGACGTGCCTAGACGAGCAGGAGAGCCCTGCCTCTGCTGCTTGCACTCTGGCAGGGCCTGTGGAGGAGGGTGCGGCAGGGGTACTGTTGGGCATGGGAGAGGGCCCTCCCCAGGGGGAATCTTCCCTTCCTTCAGCTGTCCCACTAGTGCCCCCCAGGTCCATGAACTGCCATCCCTGCCCTCCGACCCGACCCCTGTCACCCAGCCCGCGAGCGATGCCATGGAGGGCTGGACCCAAGTACAGGGTAGGCAGGGCAAGCGGAAGACTCGAGCTCCGCTCCTGCCACCCGATGCAGGAGCCCCCTGTAAGACTAGAAAGGGGGCCGCAGATGCCGAGCCTTCTGCCGTGCCCTCGGGGTCAGTCCGTCCTCCAGTGCCAGCCAGGGAAGACATGTCAGCACTGGAGGGTACTACCATCCCTCCTCCGCAATCCCTTCCTGTGGAGGCCTCGGATAAGGTCCCCCCTGCTCCCTTGCCACCTGCACCCCCTGCAACACTCGAGGCGGTCGTTGCCTCGGGCGCTAGTGGGGAGGACCCGGGGTGGTGGAAGGCGAGTCCCCCTCCATCTTTGAGGAGATCAAGGCCCTGGGTCTGACCCCGGTTACCCTCCGCCAGCAGGCCTCGACCTAGCTGTCCTTACCCCAGCTCCCTTTCCCTGTGTTCCCTCATCCTGATTGCTGCGTCCGCTCCCGCCTCCAAGGCTCCCCTGGACTCCCTGACCTGCCCGACAGCGGATGGCACCTCGCTGATGGCTGCTGAGCCCGTTGAGGTGACGGTCGGTGCCTCGTGGCCGGGAGATGGGCTAACAGAGGTATCCCTCAGTGGTGCAGGGCACCTGAGTTCCTTCCCGGGTGGGGGCCCCACCGAAAGTGTTAAATCTCTTGATGCCGTGGCTAGCGTGCCTACCGTTGAGCCTGGGCCCGGCGCCACTGGGGACCCCCTCCCTACCACTCAGACCCCCGCACCTGGCCGCGAGGAGCCACCTCCTGAAAGTCCGGCTCCTGCGGCCCGGGACCCCATCTCTGTCCCTATCCCTGACCCCAGCCCTGCCCTTACTCTTGACACGGTCCCTGTCCCCTCCACCGCCCCCTATGTTATTGCTGCCCCTGGGGCTATCCCCTTCCCTTTCTCGGGGGGGTGACCCCCAGGGACGGCCTTTACATTTCACAGTCCCGACTCCCTAGGGGCTGCACTTTTCCCCCCTGCCGCCCCCCGTCGAGCCGGGGTCTGAGGCGGACCACGTGGTGCCAGCCCATCGGGCGCCACGTTGGAGGTCCGCCCCTTGCCTTCCCGTCTCCATAGGCCACAGAGCTGTGCCAGAGGCCCCGCCGGTGGGTCACTGGAGGCCGGCGGCCCCACCCCCCCATGCGCTGCAAGAGGAGCTGCGGGAGTTCCTGGAAGACGTCAGGGGCTCCCGCAACAAGGTAGCGCTTGCCCTCCAGCAATGGGGGGGATTTCCACCAGGTCCTCTGGGCCACGAGGGCTCTCATGGGGGAGGGCCAAGGGACCAGGAAGCAGGGTGCCGCAGCTTACCACCAGGTCCGCAGCTTCCGTGACGCCTTGCTCACCTTCGGGGTGGGTCATGGTTTGCTGCACGGCCCAACAGGGGCCATGGGCATCCCTGCCAGCGAGAATCCCCCCCAGCCCTCCTCATGGCATTCCTTACCTTTGCCACCTTGAACAACCGGAGCTGTAGGGTGGGTTTCCGCAGGACGCAGGTGCTCTCCTTCCTTTGGGAGGGGGGTTACTCTCTGGTTTTCCTGCAGGAGACCCATATGGATCCGGCCGCCAAAGCCAGCTGGCTCCTAGATCTGAAACTGCCCAGAACAAAAGAGAAACTGGTCTATTTTCTCTCTCCCCATGAAACTTTCACATCTGTAATATAACAGAGCAGTCGGGGCTGTAGGATGGGTCTCCGCAGGAACCAGGTGCTCTCCTACCTTCGGGAGGGGGGTTACTCTGTGATTTTCCTGCAGGAGACCCATACGGATCTTTGGAGGGGGTTTTTTTTTTTTTTTTTTTTTTTTTTTTTTTTTTTTTTTTTTTTGTTTTTTTTTTTTTTTTTTTTTTTGGTGTTTTTTTTTTTTTTTTTTTTTTTTTTTTTTTTTTTTTTTTTTTTTTTTTTTTTTTTTTTTTTTTTTTTTTTTTTTTTTGGAGGGTTTTTTTTTTTTTTTTTTTTTTTTTTTTTGTTTTTTTTTTTTTTTTTTTTTTTTTTTTTTTTTGGGTTTTGGTTTTTTGGAACAACCGGAGCTGTAGGGTGGGTTTCCCGCAGGACGCAGGTGCTCTCGCTTCCTTTGGAGGGGGGGTTACTAATCTGGTTTCCTGCAGGAGACCCATATGGATCCGCGCCATAAGCCAGCTGGCGGCTAGAGTGGGGGGGGGGGCGGTTCCTACTTCAGCCATCTCACAGCCTGTAGGGCTGGAGTGGCTACCCTATTCTCCCCCGACTTACGGCCTGAGGTGCTAGGGGTCGCCGAGGCTGTGCCGGGCCGCCTGCTGCACCTCCAGGTCCACATGGAGGGCCTTGTGGTCAACCTCATGAACATCTATGCCCTGACATCGGCCCCGGAGTGGCTGTGATTCTATCAGCAGGCATCCGCCTTTCTTGGCTCCTTGGATCCTCGCGAGTGCCTGGTCCTGGGTGGGGACTTTAACACCATCCTAGAGGAGCAGGACTGAGCAGAGCCCCGCCGCCGCCGTCCTCCGGGAGTTTGTCAACCATCACTCCCTGGTGGACGTCTGGCGCGACCACCACTTGGACGATGTCTCCACGTTCACCTATGTCCGGATGGGAGCCCATCGATCATGCCACTCCCAGTTGGACCGCATCTATTTGTCACGCTTCCATCTTTCACGAGCCCAGTCCTCCAGCATCCGGCCAGCCCCTTTTTTGGATCACCACCTCATCACTGTGACGGCCTCTCTCTGTGCGGAGAGGCCGGGGGCGGCCTATTGGCACTTTAACAACAGCTTGCTGGAGGATGTGGGCTTCGTGGCATCCTTCCGGGAGTTCTGGCTGGCCTGGCGAGAGCAGCGGCGTGCCTTTCCCTCGGCGCGGCGGTGGTGGGATGTGGGGAAGGTGCGCGCCCGGCTCTTCTGCCGTGACTACACCCGGGGCGCCAGCCGACAGAGGGATGCAGCGATAGGGCAGCTGGAATGGGAGGTCTTAGAGCTGGAGAGGCGTCTGGCTGCCAGCCCCGAGGATCCATCCTTTTGAGGAGCATGCCGGGAGAAGCGGGAGGAGCTCCGGGTCCTTGAAGACCATTGGGCCCGGGGTGCCTTTGTTTGATCCGGCATCCGCCTCCTTTGGGAGATGGATCGTGGCTCCCACTTCTTCTACCCCCTGGAGAAAGGGGGGGGCCAAGAAGCACATCACCTGCCTTCTGGCAGAGGATGGCACCCCCCTCATGGCTCCGGTGGAGATGTGTGAGAGGGCCCAGACCTTCTATGCGCACCTTTTCTCTGCGGAGCCAACCGATCCTGCTACTCGCAGAGTGCTCTGGGATGGGCTCCCAACGCTCAGTGCGGGTGACCGGGACCGGCTAGAACTGCCTCTCTCTCTCTCTCTCTCTGGCCGAGTTCTCGGAAGCCCTCCGTTGCATGGCCACCAACAAGTCTCTGGGCATGGACAGGCTGACCGTGGAGTTCTACCACATGTTCTGGGATGTCCTCGGCCCAGACCTGGTCACTGTCTGGTCTGAGTCCTTGCAGAACAGAGTCCTCCCTCTCTCATGCAGGCGAGCCATGCTCACCTTACTGCCGAAGAAGGGGGACCTCCGTGATTTACGGAATTGACATCCTGTCTCGCTCCTCAGCACGAACTACAAAATCATAGCCAAGGCCATCTCGCTGTGGCTGGGGGCCGTGCTGGAGGATGTGATCCACCCAAACCAGACCTACACTGTCCCAGGCCATAGCATCTTTGATAACCTCTATCTGGTTTGGGATCTCCTGAAGCTTGGGTGCAGGGATGGTCTGTCATTCGCCCTCCTGTCCCTGGATCAGGAGAAGGTGTTCGACAGGGTGGACCACGGGTATCTCCTGCGCACTCTGCGAGTGTTCGGCTTTGGGTCCCAGTTTGTGGGTTTTCTCCAGGTGCTGTATGCTTCCGCAGAGTGTCTGGTCAGGCTCAACTAGACCCTGACCGAGCCAGTCAGCTTTGGGTGGGTAGTGCGACAGGGGTGCACCCTCTCGGGCCAGCTGTACGCTCTGGCCATCGAGCCCTTCCTCTGTCTCCTGCGCAGGAAGTTGACGGGGTTGGTGCTTCGGGAGCCCCAGAGCTGCGGCTGGTCCTGTCAGCATACACCGACTATGTGCTCCTTGTGGTCCAGGACCCGGGCGACTTGGTGCAGGTGGAGGCCTGCCAGGTGGTGTACTTGGCAGCCTCCTCCGCCTGGGTCAAGAGCTCTGGCCTGGTGGTCGGGGACAGGTGGCGGGCAAGCTTTCCCCCCATGCTTCAGGCCATCCGGTGGAGCGCAGGTCCACTGCTCTATCTCGGCGTTTACCTTTCTGCCACTCATCTGTCTCCTCCTGTTGGCAGGGCAGGGTGACGGAGCAGCTCCAGAACTGGACAAGACTCCTCTGGTGCCTTTCCCTTTGAGGGAGGGCACTGGTGCTCAATCAACTAGTCCTGTCTATGCTCTGGTACCGGCTCAACACCCTGATCCCGGCCCTGGGCTTCCTGGCCAACCTCCGGAAGGTGGTTCTGGAGTTCTTTTGGCCAGGACTGCACTGGGTCCCTGCAGGGGTCCTCCACCTGCCCCTGGAGGAGGATGGGCAGGACTTGAAGTGCCTGCGCACTCAGGTCCACGTCTTTCGCCTCCAGGCACTGCAGAGGCTTCTTTATGGTGCAGGTAGTCTGGCATGGAGAATACTGGCGCACGCCTTCCTGTGCCGCTTCCGAGGGCTCCAATATGACCTGAAGCTCCTTTATCTTCCATGAGACCTTTCTGGGCTGCCGGTCTTCTACTAGGACCTCCTCCGGACCTGGAAGCTGTTCTCTGCGACCAGGTCCGTGGCGGCCACCGAGGGGGCAGATCTCCTCATGGAGCCCCTGCTACACAGCCCCCAGCTCCATGTGCAGGTAGCGGAGTCCCCTGCGGTGCGCCAGAGGTTGGTCCTGGCAGAAGCTACCAGGGTCGGAGACCTCCTGGACTACGACCGGGGAGACTGACTGGATCCCCTGATGCTCACTCAGTGCATGGGGCTCTCCAGACCTTGTACTCCCCTGCATGTACTCCAGGAGGTGGAGGTCACTTTGCCACCCGCTGCTCGGGCCTACCTTGACCAGGTCCTGTGAGAGGGCACGCCCCTCCCACCCACCATGCCGAGCCCTCTGGAACTTTTCATCGGGCCCCTGCCCCTTCTCTGCAAGCCGGCTGCATGACCTGCAGCCGGTCCATTTCCAAACTGCACCAAGGAAGCATCTCTACATGCTTGTGCTCCACACCCTTCACTTCCTCACCCTCGTGTCCCACCCCGATACAAAGTGGTGGGACCTCCTGCCACCTCTGGAGGGTGAGGAGCCCCAGTGGGCCAACCTCTACTCTACCCTGGTCCCGAGGCCTGCCAGGGATATCAGTTGGCAGCTCCTTCATGGGGCCGTGAGCACGAGCATGTATTTGGCGCAGTTTACCCGTCCCAGACACCTGCCCCTTCTGCGGCGTGAGGGAGACCCTGGCGCACATTTACTTAGAGCGTGCCCCTATACCGGCTCCTCACCAATACCCTGTTACGTTTCTGACTGCACTTCCCCTCACCTCCTTCTCTACGCACTCCCTATCTGTGGTCCACAAAGTCGCAGGACCTCCTGGTCAACCTTCTCCTTGCCCTGGCTAAAATGGCCATCTACTCTACTCAACCAGGGAGAGGAGGTTGGCCGATTGGAGACTCCTGTGATTGTGGGGCTTGTTTCCGATCCTTAGTCAGTTCATGTATCCGGGAGGAGTTCCTCTGGGCGGCATCCACTGGCTCCCTTGACGCCTTCGAGGAGCAGTTGGCGCTGTCCAGGGTTCTCTGCTCGGTGTCCCCCTCAGGCTCCCTTCTTATGACCCTTTGACCTCACTCCTGTCCCTGTTCTTTTATGAGTTGTCCCCCAGAATCAGTTGGGTTCTGAGGTCCTGTAGATCCTCCCCTGAGGCTCGGGGGGGATCCTTAAGCTTCTGCCTGCCCACTTCCCAGAAACCCAATAGGTACAGTACCAATGTGAGACTTCTAAAGATATGACAGCATTTGACCCAAGGTTTAAGAATCTGAAGTGCCTTTCAAAATCAGAGCGAGAGAAGGTGTGGAGCATGCCTTCAGATGTCTTGAAAGAGCAACACTCCAATGCAGAAACTACAGAACCCGAACCACCAAAAAAGGAAATCAGCCTTCGGCTGGTGGCATCTGACTCAGATGATGAAAATGAACATGCAGTAGTCTGCACTGCTTTGGATTGTTATCAAGCAGAACCTGTCAGCAGCATGGATGCATGGCCTCTAGAATGATGGATGAAGCCTGATGGGACATATGACTCTTTAGCACATCTGGCATGTAAATATCTTGTGATGCCAGCTGCAACAGTACCATGCACAGGGTCAGCTCTGGCTTTTTTGCCACCCCAAGCAAAAAACAAAAAAAACCCTGCAGGGCGGCCAGAGCAGTGAAGGCCAGGGTGGAAACAAAAAAACAAACCTGTAGGTCAGCTGGAGCAGCGAAGTGAGGGGAAGCCCAGCGGGCCGGACGGAGCAGCGAAGGGGGGTGGGGTGGGAAAAAACCTGTGGGCTGGCCAGAGCAGCAAAGAGTGGGGTGGGGGGAACAACCAAAAAAACCTGCGGGGTTGCCAGAGTGGTAAAGGGGGAGAAACAAACAGGTGGGCCAGCTGGAGCGGCGAAGGAAAAAAGAAAAACCTGCGGGGTGGCCGGAGTAGCGAGGGGGGGGAAACCTGCCAGGCTTGCTACAGACTTGACACTGCTCCCAGTAGTGTACTCCCCTCCTCTGCACTGCTGCCCCCTCTAGGGCGGCCAGAGCGGCAAAGGGGGGAAAAAATTGTGGGAATGCTGACCCTTGGAATCTGCCGCCCCAAGCACGAGTTTGCTCGGCTGGTGCCTGGAGCTGGCCCTGGCCACACGAACGCCTGTTCTCACTTTTTCAGGTGACCTTGCAAACTAGATGCAGGCAGCATTATTTCCTGCAAATGTCAACAAACTGTCTGAGAGATTGGCTGAACGAGAAATAGAGCTGAGTGGACTTGTATGCTCTAAAGTTCTACGTTTTATTTTTTAATGCAGTAATTTTTGTCCATAATTCTACATTTGTAAGTTCAACTTTCATGATAAAGAGATTGCACTACAGCAGTTGTATTAGCCTTTTTCAGTTCACCTATCTCTTTTGTTTTTTACAGTACAAATATTTGTAATAAATATAAAGCTAGCACTGTAAACTTTGTATTCTGTGTTGTAACTGAAATGAATATATTTGAAAATGTAGAAAACATCGAAAAATATTTAAATAAATAGTATTTTATTATTGTTTTAACAGTGTGGTTAATTTATTAAACCACTTGACAGCCCTAGAAATTAGTAATCCAGTTCAGTAACGGTTCACTGTAAAAAGCACATACCACCCTCCTGAGTCCAGAATGCTCCCCACCCACCATGTGTCCATTGGCTCACGCCAGAAAATAGAGATTCCAGAAGTTTAAAATGGAACTATTAGACATTGGAACAGTTGTGGGTGGTCTGTGTGGGGCTGGCTCATCAGATATTGCGGGCTGTCCCCTAATTTCCAGCTGAGAGAAACAGACTAGATAGGAGTGGTAGATGAAGAAAAGAGTAAAAGCAGTGTAATTAAGTTTAAAAACAGACAAAACACTTATCATACTGAAAGCAGCCAAAATTCATAAATGCTTTCTTAATATTATTTTTTCCACGTGAGTAAGTGTGTAACTGCTAGAGGCAGGGCCGGTGCAACCATTTAGGTGACCTAGGCAGTCACCTAGGGCGCTGGGATTTGGGGGGTGCCATTTTCTTCAGCAGCAAGCGTGGTGGCTGGATCTTTGGCCACCGCAGTCGCCGCTGGCATTTAGGCAGAGGGAGCTGGGGCAGGGGAGTCGGGGGAGGACTGCCTACAGCAAGTGCGGTGGGTGGCATGCAGGGAAACTCCCCGCCCCAGCTCACCCCTGCTCTGCCTCCTCCCCTAGCACGCTGTGGCTGCTTCACTTCTCCTGCCTCCCAGGCTTGCAGCCAGGGCTGGATCTAGCCATTTCGCCGCCCCAAGCACGGCGGCATGCCGCGGGGGCACTTGCCACTTCGCCGGTTCCGCGGCTTCCGTGACCTCCCGCAGGCTGTCCCTGTGGAGGGTCCGCTGGTTCCCCGGCTCCGGTGGACCTCCCCACAGGCTGTGCCTGCGAAATTTGCTCACCGGAGCGCAGGACAGGGACCCTCCACAGGGATGCCTGCGGAGATTCCAGCGGAAGCGCCTGCCGCCCTCCAGCAACTGGCAGAGACCCCTGTTGGCAAGCTGCCCCAAACACACGCTGCGGGCTGGACCTGGCCCTGCTTGCGGCCCTAAGCTGGATTTGGCGCCGCGAAGCGCTGCGCGCAAGGTGCTTGGGCAAGTGATTTCCTGAATGATCTGCAGTTGCTTCGTGCTCGTGAAGACAGGGTAGCTGTGACCGGTGGACAACCGTACCTGAGCGGTGGAGGGTCGTGGAAAACTGCCGCTAAAGGGCGGCACCTCAGACGAGAGGGGGAGCTGCCACGGGGGCGGGGAGGGTTGGTGCTCAGCGAGGGCATGGGGGGGGCGCACGGTGGAAGTTTTGCCTAGGGCGCGAAACATCTTGCACTAGCCCTGGCTGGAAGGATTATGTGATCATGAATGGGGAGAGAGAGAACCATGTGGATGTGATCATGAATGGGAAGAGAGGTGGTCCACAGGAAATGGAACTAGAGTTTTGGTGATTTATCCAGTGTCACGCAGTAAATCTGTGGCAGAGTTGGCAATGGAACCAGGTCTCAAGGCTCCAAACTCTGTGCCCAATGCACTGCAGTACACTGCCTCTTTAATTTGATCCAAAAAGTGGAAAACTTTCTCAAGTTTCAGACTTGTAACATGATGTAACTGTTGGGAGAACTGGCTCATATTGCTACAGTTCAGGGAATTTGGTGAGAGGTTGACAAGTCATGTTAAAGGCAAAACTTACACAATTTTCAATCAGGAATTTCTGTCAAGTGAACAAATTCCATTTCTGGAAGTAGGCTCCCGGTTATTAAAATTTCTTCAGAAAGTGGTTTAGCAGGAATAAGTATGCTACCAGAACTGTTTATACTCTCCTTCCTTTGGAGCACACATAAGACATTGGTTCATAGTGAAGTCAGTTATTTATTTATTTTTGAAAGGGTAAACCTGCATAATAATAAAAGGGAATCATAACCTGTGAAGTATTTTAGCTACCTCTCCAGCTAGACTCCCGACTAACATAAAATACACCTGTCCTTACTGAAAAGAAAGAATACAGGAGGGTGAAAATGCCATTTGAGTATAAGTTCTGCGGGGGGCACATGTGCTTTTAAAAACAGAGGTAGGCAAATGCAACCTTAGAAGTTGAAACTGGCAGAGAGATGGCAATAAAGCTCTGGGAAAGGGGCTGAAAGCATCCTCACTTGTGACATTTTTCTGATATGAACTAGAGTGAGGCCACCACACTCATTTCACAATTCACTACTGAATAGTCATTAGATGGTGATGACTTTTGGCCACTGCCAACCGGGGATGGACTTCACTTAGAAGGAAACAGCTGTGTACCTCATTACCAGCATCCTGACTCAGTTAGCCCCTGCAGTTCTCCAGATAAACCCTTTGGTGCCAATTGTTGGCAATGTCTTTTTTAATTTAATATTTTATTGATCTCACTGTTTGGCAGTTTTATTTCCATTTCTATGAACTTTAATGACTATCCTAAAGTATAGTACACATTTGTTAATAATTGGTCTTTTCATCCCTTCTCATCTTGTGCTTTTTTTTAGCCTCTTAGCCTTTGCATGGTATCAGGCTGTCCATCATTTTTCCAACTTCTTTCCTGTTGTGAAGTCCGTTCCTGTCACACTCAGTTCAGCCCTTCCAAAAGCAGTTGCATTTCCTGTCAATGTCTATAGGAATGCCAAATGCCAAAATGTCGAAAAATCAGGGCACTCCATTTAAAATTTGAATTTGCCATGTTTTTGACTGCACCTGAATAGGCATTGCAGGACTCCAGAGAGGTATCTGAGGACATGGACGTACCTCAGGAAGACATTACTAAACTGCAGCTATGTGGGACTAGCAAACTGGGCCCTGTCTCAGGGTGACTCAGGGAAGGCATGGGAACCAGAGCTGGATGGGGCTTTGCAGAACACTGAGGAATCTGAGGAAACCTTTGCCGAATAAAGATGATGAGAACACAGTTATATGGGAATTTGAAATTACTGAGGAATGATCTTGTGATGTATAGTACATATTTGAAGTCCAAGAACTGGGAACTATGACAGTCTTTAATGAACTAGAACTATGAGAGAGAGAGAGTACTTTTGAAACCCCCTTTGAGAAAGCAATTATTGAACAAGAATGTAGATAAAAGAGGCATTTGCGGAATCTAGAATGAAAAGGGACTTCCTCATTGAACTGGAGTTTTAACGAAACTGCCATTTCATAATGACAGAGTTATCACTGGCAAAGATTTCTGAACAGTTCCTGAACCACAATGAATATTTTCCAGGAGGATGGTTCTTCAAATACACCAGTGAAGTGTTCTGCAAAACTTCTGTTTATATTCAACAGTATATCTACTGAAGAGAGCTTTAAAAAGTATCAGTAAAGAGCATCAACGATTTATTCTTCATACAGATTTACTATCTAGGTCATTTGAATTCTGATCCATAATTATTGTCTTTCCAGTGGTACATCTGGACGCCACCACAGAATCAGATTGTCATAGTTCTGTCTTATAGTAAACAGGGTAGACAAAACACTGGAATCACATTCCAGGCCGCTGTTCAACACTATTCTAGAACAGTGAAAAGATGTAGAAGCAAGTCTCTTTAGGTCTCTCTTTAATAACAAATGGGATGAGTAGGTCATATGAGGTAGAATGTACTTGCTAATACATTAGACTAGGAACCAGGGACTCAGCTGGCTCCATCATTAATTTGCTGTGTGTGTCACTTTGACTTTGGGCATGTCATTATTCTTTCAGTTTAACATATCTGTAAAAAAAATTTGGTCTAACACTTTTTACCTCACAACAGGAATATTGTGACTATTAATCAAATAATGGGTTTAAAGTGCTCTGAGCTTTCTAGAAGAAAGGTATTATGGACCCAGTCCTGCCACTGACTCTGTGTGAGTGAAGCTCTAGGGCTGTGCGTGCGTGCAAGTCTGTTCACATGGAATCAACTACAGAACCAGGGCCTATGTACATGCAAAATATTATCATTATTTTAAAGCCCATTCTGTGCGTCTGTCAATTTTCTATGCAAAAAGAGGCAGGATACAGTGAGCGAAACATGACTGGTAAAAGACAGGTCCAAATACTTATTTGCAAAGGCTGCTTATTATATGCAGTGGTCCCTTTTGTCAGTATAATAATCCTTAGGACCATGTTAAATAAATTAGTCAAAAAAGGTGAAAACCCATATAGAAATGTATGTGAAAATTAGAACTCTGAGATAACAATTTTCTCTCAAGTTAAATATTTTCACAGCCAGTTCTTTGTTTCTGATGGTATCTCAGGATTCATCCACATACTCTTATTGCCAATCTTTATGGATTTTACCTATCTGTTGTTGTACTGAATTCTGTGCATTTCTCTTTGAGCTAAGTCCTCTTCAAAAGATTACTTATTGTATTTCTTTGACCTTGCTTTCTTTTCCTGAGGAACAAGTGATTTTCGGAGAATGATTCAATTTGCACCCAGGGGTGGCTCTAGGGATTTTGCGGCCCCAAGCACTGCAGGCAGGCTGCCTCCGGCAGTTTGCCTGCCGAGGGTTTGCACACCTGCGGGAGGTCCACCAAAGCCGCAGGACCAGCGAACCCTCCACAGGCAAGCCACCGGAGGCAGCCTGCCTGCCACCCCCGGCGCCAGCAGAGTGCCCCACGCGGCTTGCCGCCCCAAGCACACGCTTGGCGTGCTGGGGCCTGGAGCCGCTCCTGTTTGCACCTTTCTATGCCAAAGGGGATAGTGGTGCCACAGGGGAGTATTTATTCCATGGAAGAGTAGGTAGTAACACTGGGTCTACATTTTGGGCCTAGGCAACCTGTGAGCCTTTAAAACTTCCATTATTCTGACGTTAAGTATTGCTGTTTCTAAGTAAGCTGCTATTTTACTGATACTAACCAGAAGTTAGTCCACGCTAATCTTACAGCTTAGAATCCAGGAATGCAATATCAAGATATATCTGAATGCAGTAAAAAGGAAGGAGACTTTAAATAATGTTGCAAGATAAATTAAATCACGTTAACCACTATCCTGGGTGTTTATAAATCAGATCTTTTTTTAGAGTAAAAATAATAAAGGTCTCATGCTTGTCGTGCATTCAAGTGGGAGGTAAATTACTTGTGTTCTAATTTATAGCATCAGGCAGCTGTGATAGCAAGTTCCTATATTATTTTTCAATATTTTCTCTTTGTTATATTGAAAACATTTAAAAAACAGTTGTTGAAATTTATTTTTTATATTAGAGTTAAAACCCAACTTCCAGATGTGGGTGCTGCAATAGATTGTCCAGAACTTGCAAAATCAGGCATTTAAATATCCAAGTACCAACATAAGAGTGGGATATGGACATACTTTTTAGATGTTCACGTTTGAAATTTGGACCCTGCAAAATCACTTATCTCTAGGGTATCTGTTGACACCATGATTTTATGTTTGTAAAGGAGCAGTTCCAGCCAGCATGAGGACTGGGCTAGGAGCACTGAGGAGCATCAATAGGCTCAGCATGGGATTTCCAACTGTTGTGGGTGGTGGATGTTCTGAGGTCATACAAAAACAATGTGAAAGTGGCCTGGGCCGAGGGATTTACTGGCCGCTGCTTCCAGCAGCTCCCATTGGCCCGGAGCAGCAATCTGAGGCCAGTGGGAGCCGCGATTGGCCGGACCTGTGGATGGGGCAGGTAAACACACCGGCCCAGCCTGCCAAGGGCTTTCCTTACACAAGCAGGTGACCCCTGTTTGAGAAACCTTGCTGTAATAGTACTGGGATCTAGAGAGCCTGTGAAAGTACACCTCTACCTTGATATAACGCTGTCCTCGGAAGCCAAAAAATCTTCCCGCGTTATAAGTGAAACCGCATTATAATGAACTTGCTTCGATCCAGCAGAGTGCGCAGCCCCGTCCCCCTAGAGCACTGCTTTACCGCATTATATCCGAATTCGTGTTATATCAGGTCGCATTATATCGGGGTAGAGGTGTAGTAGGATTCAGAGAGATGATGGCACAGAGACTGGAGGGATGTAAAAGCAAAATCTTATCTATGCCATTCACCAACAGGCTCTGGTCTGTATTTTTAGCAGTTGTCTGTCTTGCACAACAGCCCTAAATAATATTTGGAATCTATAAAATCCAGTGATTTTTTGACGCTCACAGCAGCCTTTACACCTTTAAGCATTTTCTTATAATTCGCTTCAAGGGGCTATACTTTGTCCAACTGTCTCTCTGTCATTTACTTTTTACCCATGAGGTTAAAAAAATCAGAAGTTCTGGTTAAAAAAATGCCCATTCTGACTACTTCAAGTTGGGAGAAGCCTAGTTCTCAGTTTCTGTATCATATGAAGCCCAGTACAGAATTTAATTGTTGAGGAAAGTCTGTTCCAGGTAGTACCAGTTCATGAAAGCCCAATCTGGTATGTTCATGTGGTTAGGAAGTGGAAGTAAGGATGCTGAAAGTCTTAATACTCATTCATAGACTAATAGATGTTTATGGCTGTGCCAAAGTGTACCAAAAAAAGCTTACTGCACTCTGTGAACATAAAGAGACTTTAAATGGGGAAAAAATTAACATACAGAGAAAGGCATATTAAAACTGGGAGTAAGGATGGAGTGGGGAGAAATTAGAAAGGTAGTTGTCCAGCATCATGGCAGATTTCAAAACATAGCAATAAGCTGCCTGCAGCTGATGTTGTTGTGATCCAGCTCCTGGCATCTCACATAAACAGACTGAGAGAAATTCCAGAGTTTTACAATAAATCGTCCATGCAGAATGAACACACTAATAAATTTTCATCAGGAAACAAATCATCTTGTGCTTTGGACTTCAAAAAATACATGATCCCATCTACTTTTGAGCCAAACACTTTATTTTATTCAGACCCATAAGAATATTGGTACGTGTGGGAACTATTTGTGCATTAAAAAAAATATTTTTGAACGCCCATCGCTTAGTACAGCAATTTTGGGGCCACATCCAAAATCAAAATGAATGCTCTTATTTGCTTTCCAGAACATTCCAATTTACAGAATTAAAAAAAGGAACTATCAGAGTTACTGTAATAACCCATGGATAGGAAGTCCCTTCTAAGAAAAATAATCAAAGTAAATGACCTTTCAAGGAATTTCTTACACATTTCATCATATTAACCCCACATACATCAAAATCTTCATTCATAGCAAGATTTAATTAATATATTTACATATATCTCGCCCCCCATCAAAACCTTGATGTTGCTAACCATCCCAAATTTTGCAGGAACATTCCAATTACCAGTTTCAATGGAACTGTTTTGCATTCTGCAGGGCTCACAAGATCACTGAAGAATAGCTGTAGGCGTCTGTAGCAGCATGTTGTCTAACAACAAAATGATGTTACATTTTGACTTCATTGCTCTAAGTTGTGATGTCATGTCATACCCTGATGCTGCTGCATTGCAACTCTGAGATGAAGTCACAATATTTTCACACAGCAAAGCAATATTCTGTCAAAATGCATTGATGTTGTGTTGTGATTTAATTTTTATTTGCAATGTCATGTTGCATAACTACATGCTTAAAGCTACAATATTACTTATCACGATGCTGTCATGATCTCATCATATTAAGCTATGATATTGTTAGACTATGCCATGATACTGCTGCCCTTTGACTTTATTGCCTCATCGGTCTATGATATTGTAACATCACATGGTTGTGCAATTTTATTGCATTCCCAATTCATCATATTGATCTCTGTTGTCATCTGGTTCTACCATTAGGTAATGACACAGTATTGTGATTTCACTACTTCGATGGCACATTTGCTAGTGTAATTTCATCACTCAAGCTACATCATTACATCCATTCATGTGATGTCCCCATATCACAGTCATACTGTTGACTTCATTTGAGTGGTGATGCTGTTATATGGATTTGTGATGTAGCTATGTCATGATTTCATCATTTTGAGCTTTGATGTGTCCAGTGATGGTGCATTTCTACTACACTGTGACAACCACATTCATCTGTGATGTTATGCATTGAACTTTTGTGCTTCAAGGTATGATTTCATGATATCAAGTGCAAGTGTGATAAGCTGGTTTGCATCTTTGTAGCTCTGAGCTGCAAGATCATCACTCCATGTGGTAGTGGAGTGAAATTATGTTGAGAATTCACAACTCTGAGATGTAACATCCTTATGTCCTATTGTGGCAGCATGTAGACACACTGACATTTCATGTGCTTGAGTTGTGGTGTCCTCATATATCATCATGACATGATGCTCCTGTTTGTGATTTCACCATTTGAAGGCTATCATTACATTTCATATCTATGTCATGACAAATCTAGCTTGCCAGACACAGGCCTGAATATGACTGTATTGTAGCTTTCCCCCTCCTCCCCCTGCAGTTGAAGCACAGGTCCTATTGTGAAGCCTCTCCTGTGCTCTACCGTTACCCTGACCAGGTTGATCCTTTGCTTGGGCATACAGTCTGTCAACCTGTGTTGAAGCCCTCTCTTCTATACCCCTCCATGCTGGAGCGGCCTTTTCTCTCCTGTTTAGCACCCTTGCAGTACCTTTTATCCTGTGCCATGCCCCCCTCCTCCTGCTCTCCATGTGTTCCTAGGAATCCCCCAGGAAACCCATTGGCCCAGCCAGACATTGCTTTAAAAAATAGTTTTTAAAGTTGTGTGGGTTTAATGAGAGACCTTTCTCTTTACATTTTGCACAGATAAAGGCCACACTGCCCTCTTGCCTCCCCAAGGAATGCCTGCAGCTGCCTCTGCTTAGAAGCCAGCACCTGCTGCTTCTTTTTGCTGCTGCCAGCACCACATAGGAACATCCCAGAATGCACTGTGGGAACTGGCACAAGGAATAGGAGAAAGCTACTAAGGCCTTTGAAAAGAGTATTGTTCCAATGCCTTTTCCAGAGACCTCTCTCAGGCTTTTGGGCAGAGAAAAAAGATGATCAAAGTAGGTTAATCATGGTGGCTTACGTGAATTGGAGAACTTCTCAGCAGAAATGCTCTTGGACATTGGAGAAGTGGGGTAGAAGTGAAGAACCTACAGGCACTCTCTCATTCCGAGGCTGAGCTGAAGATGCTCTTGGTGGTGTCCTCCTCGAGCTCTGTGTGTATGTGTGTGTAAAAGAAGAAGAGCTTAGTAACAGCCTTCCTCACTCCATGGTCTTGACAAGGAGCCTAGAAATAATATTGAGGATAGGATTTGCATTGTTTGATTGCAAATCAGTTCAAGGTCTCTTGACCCAAGGACCGCTTGATGCCAGCTGGCAGAGGGCACAAGGGTACATGGGTTTATTGGGATCCCAGGAGTTTGGGGTGCAGGAAGGGGCTCCAGGCTGGGGCCAAGGGATTCAGAGTGTGGGAGAGGGCTGCAGGTTGAGGCAGGCAGTTGGAGCGCACAAGGGGGTGAGGGCTCTGGGGCAGGGGCAGGGATGAGGAGTTCAGGGTGTGGGAGGAGGCTCTGGGCTGGGGCAGGCAGTTGGAGTGCAGAGGGGAGATGAGGGCTCTGGGCTGGGGGTGTGGGCTCTGGGCTGGGGCAAGGCATAATGCAGGAGGGATGCAGGAGAGAGCTCCAGGTTTGTGGGGGGGGGATCAGGGCTGGGGCAGTGGATTGGTGCGTGGGCTTACCTCGTGTGGCTCTCAGTTGCCACACAGCAGGGGAGCTAAGGCAGGCTGCCTGCCTGCCCTGGCACCATGATTCACATGCCCTGGAAACAGCCAGCAGGTCCGGNCTGGGGTGTGAGTGCTCTGGGCTGGGGGGCAGGATTTGGGCTAGGGCCAGGTATGACAGCTTTGGGGTGCAGGAGGTGGCTCCAGGTTTGGGGAGCCTCACAGCTGGGGCCGAGGGTTGGGGCATGGGCTTACCTTGGGCAGCTCCCAGTCAGCAGCACAGCGCAAGGGAGCCAAGGCAGGCTGACTGCCTGTCCTGACACCGCGGTGCACTCACCTTGGAAATGACCAGCAGGTCCGACACTAGTAAGTGTGTGTGTGGTGCAGGGGGAGGACAGGAGCCTCCACATGCTGCTCTCACCTGCTGCAGGCACTGCATCCCCCCTCCAGCTCCTATTGGCTGGTTCCTGGCCAATGAGAGTGTGGAGCCAGTGCTCGGGGTAGGAGCAGTGCACAGAGTCCTGTGCCCCGCCCCCCCCCCAGCAGCCAGACCTGCTGGCTGCTTCCAGGGCACAGCATGGTGCCTGCCTTGGCTCCACAGCCCCACCAACCCAAATTTTAACGGCCCGGTTGGTGGTGCTGACTGGAGACGCCAGGGTCCCTTTTTGACCAGATGTTCCAGTTGAGACCTGGACACCTGGTCCTCCAGCTGGGGTTAAAGAGATTTCCAGGTATCCCAGGGCCCTTTTCTGGTCTATTATAGATAGTTGCCAATCCTCCAGGATTGGCCTGGAGCCTCCAGAAAGTGTTAAGATTATGGCATGTGATAAAATCTCCAGGAATCTCTCCTACCAAAATTGGCAACCCAAATTACAAACCAGTTTTTCTGCACTAGCCATGCTGTACCGCCAACCACCCTCCCCTCCCTGTTAAACTCTCCAGGCTGTTTCCGGCCTCGCGGCCACCCCTTACTAACCGTCCCCGCTGATTGACACCCTATAGTCCCGCCTCATATCAGCTTCCTCGCAGAAGGGAGCTAGACGAACATTAGCCCCGCTCCAGCTCGTGGGAGAGCCCGCTGATTGGCTGGTGGTTGGACGCCTGCCCCGGCCTCTAGCAGCCCAGCGGTGCAGCCTGCCTGAGTGGGGCGGGGGCCGGCCCGGCTGCTTCCACTTGAGAGATGGCGGCTGCCGTGAGGAGATCGTTGCTGCTTCTCCTCTCGCGGAGCGGTGGCGGAGGGGCGCTGACAGCCGGCGGCTGCTTTCCCGGGCTGGGCAGGCACCGCCAGCAGCACAGGACGGTGAGCGCGGCAGGCGGCGGGGCTGTGCCCTTCAGGTGCTGCAGGAGCGGCAGTGGGGCTGGGGGATGTGCGGGCAGGACAGCGGGAAGGCGGGAGCACCGGGACCGCAACAGCCCCCGTGGGTCGCCGCAGTTGCTTTCTCCCCGTGCGGCAGTAGCAGCTCCGCACTGGCAGCGGGCTCCAGGGGAGCAGCCCGGCCACGTTCAGCCTCTCGCGGAGCCGGCGCGGCAGGCAGGGGAACTCGGGTCCCTCGGCGGGCGGAGCCGGCAGCTTCCATAGACACACGGGCACTTCCCGGGGCGGGGGCTCTGCCCCGTCCTCAGCCCCGCGGGAAGCCCTGCTCGGCCCGCTTGGGCTTCCCTGGCGGGATCCCGAGAAGGACCCCGGGTGCCTTAGGCGTGTGTCTGACGGGTGAGCGCGCTCCGCCGGCCCAGGAGGGGCTGTGGGAGGAGGTGCTGCTGCAGTGACTGGGGAGAAGCCCTGCGCTGTCCATTTCATTTCCTCTCCTGTCAGCGGGTCCCGGGTGGACTTTGATTCCCGGGCTTGTATTGCCTGGCAGAGGGGAAAGGTTCGGGGGACGCCGCGGGGGGGACCCTCGTGCTGATGAGAGCTCCTTCTGGTTAGGGCTTTGTCTGTGGAAACATCCCGTGAGCTACCAAGAGAGAGATGGGCTACTATAAGTAACACGGGCCTGCTTTTGTTCTAATTGCATTTAGAAGTGCTGAGGAGTGGCATTGGGGCTTCCTTCTCGGCGGTCAGCAGAGTGTCTGTCTTCGGGATTGTCCACAATCCTACGCGTTGGCCCCTAGCCAGTGATGTAGCATAGTTGTAAGAAGCTGGTCTCCCGCCTTCCCTCAGAGCAAAGTTGTACACTGAAAGCAAGATAATACAGGCTGGTTGGTTTAACTGACACTTCCTCTTAAATATGTATTTGTCTGTAATGCTTAATCTGCTGAACATAGGGCAGAAAAATGATCCTTGGGGATAGGAATGAGGAAGGTAGTGTGTAGGTTGTGGATGAGGGAATAATCAAGGCTAAGATGAGTCATGCGGTAGTGTCAAAGTTGATGCTGAATTGATATCCCTTTTTGCATATGGCAACAAAGAATACAGAGGTGAAGGAGTTAAACTATAGTATGGACAGCCTTCCTTTTACCTTTAGAAACTCATCTTAGTTGTGTTAATGATACATAACAAAAAAAAATCAGCAATATTGACATGAGCTTTCCCATAGTTGTGCTGAACTCTTTTTTTTTTATTTTGTTTTCTAATGTTATATAAACTGTGATACATTTTTAAATGTCCCAACAACATCCTTTCGTTGACTAATATCCATTGTTTTAAAAATCTTCTAAACCCCTGTTTATAATTTTTTTTGGGGACTAGAAAACCACCCTATGTTTTAATTAAACTGAGCAAATAAAATTAATAAAACATATGCAAGGTATGAAGGTGGAAGGTGTGCAAAGCCAACAGTGTGCTCTTACAGCTCAGTAAAGCAATTGTTCAACATTCTTAGCATTATGTTATTGCATATCTGCTCTCTGCTGTAGTGATGGCTAATTCAAGTGAAGTTTGAATTAAAAGTGCCTTGATTGTAGAAGGTCTGCATTTGTATCTTCCTCTACAGATCACTGTCTAAAATGAAGGTTAAATTCAAATGTAATGATGTACAGATATGAAACTAAGAAAGTATGAGCCAAAGTAAAAGTATTAATAAAAAAGAGGCTCTTGTACCTTCTAGCTGAAAAAAGGTAACTTTTCGATCTCATTTTACACTTGCAAGTTACAGTCTGAAAATCTGGTACATGATCCCTCCTGCTTTTCAGTGCTGCTATTTACAATACTTCTCTGCCATCATCGTTAAACAAACCCTGTCAAACTTCCCTTTCCCTCCACTGGCAGACTTGTTATTTGGATAAGTGGCAAATAATCTGCATACAACTATCCAAATAGGAAATCTTTGTACAGTTGTTAAGTGACAGGATAGTAAGTATTGTGGTAAAACAGATGACAGACAATTCGTTTGTCAAATGATGTATAGGATTTTTAAAAATGAATGCCATATTTCCTTCATTGCTAGTTTTCAGAATGATACTAGTTTACACTGGGTTTAGGAAGTTTACAATATATTTAAACAAATGGTAGAACTACAAAATAGCTCTTTAAGGAAAGCTTGTAATCAGATGTATACAGAGGATATTTTTGAGATCTATAATCAAGCTGAAGGAGAAGAAAAAGTCTCTGTGGCATCCTAATCTAGTGAGATGTTTGATTATACTCTGTTAGCAATCAGTTCCTGGATGAAAGTTCTCAAACTGGCCTTGGAATATGAAGTAGCTTTTAATTGGTATGAATCTGGTGATGTCTTCATAGAAGTATTAGAACATCTAAATCAGGGGTTCTCAAACTGGGGGTCACGAGGTTATTACATGGGGGATCGTGAGCTGTCAACCTCCAACCCAAACCCCCTTGCCTCCAGCATTTATAATGGTGTTAAATATATTAAAAAGTGTGTGTAATTTATTAGGGGGGATTGCACTCAGAGGCTTGCTATGTGAAAGGGGTCACCAGTAAAAAAAAATTTGAGACCCACTTGTCTAAATGTTATTGGTAACTGTAACCAATAGTGGGGGAGGTTTAGTTTAACTTCTAGATTTTTGTATAATTAATTTTTTCCTGGGTTTAAAAGATGTATATTGAGTTTTTTCTGATATATATTGAGTAACACACAAACATACTAAATTTGTGATTAAAATCATAAACACAGTGAGGGGAGAACATACAGACAGCAATTTTTTGTTTCCTTATTTTCCTTTCAAGATTAAATTAGACATCTTTGAACAGTTGTCCTGTGTATACAGTAGGTGGCAGTCTCTATTTGGATGACTCCCAGCAACTGCTCTGACTTCTTTTCTGTTGCTCAAGTACATATTAGTATGTGGGTTTGATCCTCACAGCATGCTAGTTGGGCCATCAGTTAAGGACATGTAATTCACAAATAGATGAGCTTTTTTTGGGGTAGAAGGGAAAAATGAGTACATTAGTGCTATAAGCAAATTAGTGGACTTTGTTTAGAGACTTTGTCAAGATTTTTGTAAAATACAAATTTTGCTTATGTCTGTTTGAAAAAGCCTATTAACTATATTTGTCTTCACTTGAAAACAAATTACTAACAGCACACCAGTGTGCATAATATGTAATAAACTGGTATGTGAGAGCTAAAAAATAAATTGGTATGGAAGGAAGTTTTTCATTTTTCAAGTTTTCAAGGATTATTTCTACACAAATGAGTGAAAAAGAATTGCTGAAAATATCGTGGTATTCCTCAGTTCAGACTGAGTGTACAGAATACTCAACCATGAAATCTTCTCGCAGTTCTTACCTGACCACAGTTCTGTTATAAATCTGTCTATAATGATACCTGTGAATTTGCTGCTTTAGTGAAAAGTTGTAATTAATGCATGACTTCTATTCATAAGAATGTCCAATTCTGAACTGGAACACCTTATAAATTTCAAGTGACATACAAAAAAATTAATATGTTTTCAAAGTATTGAAGCTTTGTTTTTTAAGTATTGCAGCATTCCCCTAGCTTTGTATGGTACTTTTTGTAAGACCAGCTCCTCTCATAAACTTTGATTTGGGGCATGATTCATCAGAGCAGGGAGAGACTGGGTTGTATTTAATGAATATTCCTGCTGGCTTGATTCCAAAAATTGATATAGCTCGAGTAGTTAATGCATTTCTCTGTCCAAATATGTCATATTTCTATTAATATTTTGTGTTTGATAAGTATTAAGTGTACTTGGTCCTGTATAAAACACAGAAAACACCGTGCTTACCACATTGTAAATACAAGATCTTACAGCATCTTAACTAAGCCCAAATTGGGTAAGATGAAGCTACTTGTGTGGGATGACCATTTATTTGTTGTTTAAATAGCGACTCTCTCCATGTTACTCTGGCTCCAAAAAGGCAGTTTGTTGAAATTGTATTTCCTGTTAAGTTTTCTAAAGGTGAATTTATTGCAAAGGTGACTGAAATCTGTGTGCTGAATGTTCCTACTAACCAGGCTAAGAGTAGCATTCAACCCACAAACAAGTTTAAAAACAAACAACATCCCACCACCTGTCTCGGTTCCATATGCTCATCTGTGATACTGCACAATGTCTCATTGTGATATCCGAGCTGCCAGACTACTGTTGGAGTTATGAGCAGGCCCAGAGGGCATAAAAATAAAAACCAAGCTTTCAGAATCCTCTCCTCTGTAATTGTAGAGGAGAGGGAGGACTTTGCCTGAACGCTTTTGGCTGGCTCAGTGTTTGTAGTGGATTTTTTTCCCCTGTAGTTGTGATGTTTTGTTTGGATATATGGTATGGTTTTGGCAACTCTGCCTGTGGGCCCTGAAGCATGACTTTCACTTAAGCATTAAATCCCTATGTCCCTTCATTCTGGTTGGTTGGGGGCAGTTGCCACAGTGGAGAACTAAATGGGTTTTAGTGTCTTCTTCACAGGTCCTCCTTAATGTTGCAGTGAGTTTTTAAACTTTTACAGTGAGTGTGGATCCAGTCTGTGATATAAAAAATTGTGTATATGATATTACTGCCATAATCTAATGGGCTATATTATAATCCAGGGGTCGGCAACCTTTCAGAAGTTGTGTGCCGAGTCTTTGTTTATTCTCTCTAATTTAAGGTTTCGCGTGCCAGTAATACATTTTAACATTTTTAGAAGGTCTCTTTCTATAAGTCTATAATATATAACTAAACTATTGATGTATGTAAAGTAAATAAGTTTCTCAAAATGTTTTTAAGAAGTTTCATTTAAAATTAAATTAAAATGCAGAGCCCCCCCGGACCAGTGGCCAGGACCCAGGCAGTGTGAGTGCCACTGAAAATCGGCTCGTGTGCTGCCTTCGGCACGCGTGCCATAGGTTGCCTACCCCTGTTATAATCTGACAGTCACAAGAAGTTTTAGGGTTAATGATTGTAAGAGTACAAAGCACCACAAATATATGATGTGGTATAGTTGATCGGTGTACCAATCAACTAGAATCCGTGCTGTGAGGAGTTGCAGACTAGTGTCATGGGTATTTCCAATCACACCAGTAATATGATGTATAGGACTGGATTAAGTTTGGTAGGGACTGGGGCTGTTATAGTTGTGGGAGTCCTTCTTTGCATATTCAGTTCCTTCCATGTGCTCTTTTACCATCGCCCAGACCCAATGCCAAAACACTCTGTTGTTAAATTACCTGTTGTTTTGGTTCTGGTTTTTAAATATGATATACCAATTTAAAGCTGAACAAACGTTGAAATGAACACAGCCGTTTTAATTTTGGCTCGTACCTGGTAGGCAATTAAAGCATAGCATCTCTACGCTTATTACTAATTAGCTATACCAGTGATATTCAATTACATTTTCTGACAGGCCTTATAAGACACAGAGCACTCTCTAGGGCCAAAGGGCGCTTCAGATATTTGCTCTCTAGTGAAGGCCTGACACCAGCCTTTCAAGACCAAGTGTACTGGGTTAGATTTATTAATCTGAAGATAAAAGGTTAAGCATGCTGATAGGCAATAGTCCAACAAAATTATGCAAATAAACTGTAATCCCATAGCATGCTGCTTTAATTCTGTTGTCATATTAAATTAAAATTAAACTTATGAGAAGAATGGACCTCTAATTTCCCTTTTTAACTGCCTGAAATGTTGACGCTTGCATTGTCTGTTTTTTTGGAAAAGTACTGCACAGCCGCAATCAAGTAAAAGTAGTGGAGCACACCAATTACTGATTTCTTCACATTGTGTAAGTACAGTAACTCCTCACTTAGCGTTGCACTTATGTTCCTGAAAAGTGCGACTTTAAGTGAAATGATGTTAAGCGAATCGAATTTGCCCATAAGAATGAATGTAACTAGGGTGGGTTAGGTTCCAGGGCAGCTTCCCCTACTCTGCAAGCACCAGGGTGGGGGCTCAACCCTCAGCCTGCCCACTCCACCCCTTCCCCCAAGCCCCCACCCTTTACCTGCCTCTTCCCCCCCCCACCTTCTCCCCTTTTACTTCTCACTCTGTGTCCTGGCTCCTCCCCCCTGGCCCCCCAAAACGTAGCCAGCCAGCTGATTGTCGTGTTTGGGAGGCAGAGAAGGGAGGGGGGAGGCGCACCAAGTCCTAGCTCCTCCCTCCTGCCCGGAGCAATCAGCTGGTTTGTAGCGTTTAGGAGGGAGCGGGGAGGAGCGAGGACTTGGCACAGGCTTCCCCTCCTTCCCCCCTGCCTCTTACCCAGGGCAATCAGCTGGCTTGTGGCATTCAGGAGTCAGAGGAGGGAGGAGGAGCAGCCTGTGTGCTGAGTCCTCATTCCTCGCTCCTGCCTCCAAAACACCACCAGCTAGCTGATTGCCATGGGCAGGAGGCGGGGGAGGAGTGGAAGGTGCTGATCCGTGGGGTCTGGCGGGTGGGAGGCGCTGGGGGTAGGTAGGAGGGGGAGCATAGGGAGACTGCCAGCTGTGGAGAAGGCAGGCAGCCAAACAACCTAAGAGTGGAGCATTGCATAACTTTAAATGAGTATATTCCCTAATTGATCAGCAATATAACAAAACAAAGTTAACCGGGATGACTAAGTGAGGAATTACTGTATCTGATTAAGCACCTGCTTAAAAGCGTACCACTATGTTGAAATCTGTCGACGTAGTCCAGTTTCAATGAGTCAGAATGTAAGTGAAAAAATTCTAAATTAAATTAATGGCATGACAGTAAACAGAAGGAAAAATAAACTGAAGTGCATCTGGCCAGTCCCCATCAGTTCTGCCTTTTAGCCCACCTCCATCTGCTCAGCTCTCATCAGCTTTATTTCCGCCCCCCCGCATCTCACCTGTGCTCTTCTTGGGGTTCTTCACATACCCCGTCCCAGGCGGGGGAGAGGCATTGCAGTTGGTTCTCCTGTGCAGGAGGAGTAGGTAGCTCCAGGAGTTGTTCCTGCCCCTCCCTCCCTGTAGCACCCAGCCTGGGAGAGGGTGTGGTGGGTGAAGAGTGGAGGAGCCATTCCTGCTCATAGGAAGAGAGGAGGGAAGAGGGAGGGAAGCTACCATGAGCAGCAGGGCTCTCTTTGCTCCCCCTTCTCTCCTCTTGTGAGCAGGGACCACTTCTGCTCCCTCCCTTCCTGTGAGAATAGGTTTGGCTCCTGAGGGGCTGTGGAGAGAGCTGTGCTGCTTCTTGAGGACCTCAGATTGGCTGTTGCTTCTTAGGCGTCTTGAAGGAACAACTGATGGCCAGTGATCGGCCAAATAAAAGTCCCATGAGGGCCAGATCTGGCCTAAGGGCTGCCAATTGAAAAACAATGCAATAAATTATATATTTTGAGGAGCCTCTTGAAATCTGAGGCCCTGGGTTGTAGCCCCGCATCGTCCTTGCATTAATCCAGCCCTGAGCACGTGCTCTCCAAGCAGAAAAGTATGCCAGATCCCTCCCCAGTGAGTTTATAATCTTCAGGCAGAGGAAGAAGGTGCTCAGTATATACACAGTTGATATTGTGATTGGTTGAGTCTTGGTAACATAAAGTTTGAGGTTTTTATAGAATATATAAGCTGTTCCCAGTTAAAGCTCATGATTGCTATTTTCAATTGGTAAATTCCCTGAAGATATGATAGAAGTGGACTTTCAAGAAAGCTAATGACTTTGTGAATGAGATCACCCAAAGAGGGTGTAGAATGGCAAGACATAGGGCAGAGAGCTCTGTAGTACCCCCAAGGACATTGGGA
Organism: Chelonoidis abingdonii; assembly: GCF_003597395.2. Classification (NCBI taxonomy): domain Eukaryota; kingdom Metazoa; phylum Chordata; order Testudines; family Testudinidae; genus Chelonoidis; species Chelonoidis abingdonii. Next base: position 26,334,737 of record NC_133783.1, read on the forward strand.
GAGACCAAGAGGAGGATTTTCTGAATAGTTAGTAGAGCAGAGGTGGGCAAACTACGGTGGTCAATGGATGGTGATTTTTTTTTGAGAATCGAGGAGAGAGAGCATGCAGGTAAATAATTAAGCGGACAGAGTGATCTGAATTACTTGGTAAGCTGGGCACAAGCAAACAAAATACATTTTAATATGGCCAAATGTAAAGTCATACATCTAGGATCAAAAATGTAGGCCATACTTGCAGGATGCGGGGATTCTGTCCTGGCAAGTAGTGACTGAAAAAGGTTTGGAGGGAATGATGGATAATGGATAATCAGCCAAAGATAAGTGTGAAGATGTGGAAAGCCAGGATCAAAATTGGTGAGGAAAGTGATTGAAAATTGAGATTGGGGTAAATTATGTGACAGATACAGAGAGAGAGTGATGGGAAGAGTTGCTCAGAAGAAGTAGGAAGGAAGGACTGGAAGTAGTAGGCGAAGGAGAAGAAAAGCCTGACAATGTCCTATTGGATGGCTTGAGGTGGAATGTTACAACATGTGGTATAGTACTACAAAACCTGGTGTATAAACCAGTACCATTTTAAACAATAGGAGTGGAGGGTGAATGAGTCAGGTACTTTTTTGCAGGTATTAGCCATTATAGTAGCCATTAGAGTTGACGGTATTGGTCTGAGGAATTTGATGGGTGGTAATAAGATGTATGATCTTAACAACTAATTTATCAAGGTCTTTATCTTTCAGCAAATATTGTCTATTAGGGCCAGGGCTTCCTGCTTGTCTGCTGTTTAGATTTCCTCCTATGTAGAGATTTGGGGGGTGGGGGGGGAACAGTGTGGTGAATTCTTATATGCCATTGAGACAAATAAAATTGAGCTGGATTCCTGAAAGAACTTTAATTCATATTCTCCATCTATGCAGTGTTCAGATGGTGGTGAACTCAAGGGGTTCTGGACATAATACAGTAGTAATTGCCCATTGATTTTTTTTTTTTTTTTTTTTTTTTAAGAACAAGGAGAAATTATTACAACTGTCCCTAAGCTAACATTTCTAGTAATGCAACAAAATTGCGGATGGGCTTCCTGTGTGTGTGTGTGTATGTGTATATATATATGTGTGTGTGTGTGTATGTATATATATATATGTGTGTGTGTGTATATATGTGTATATATATTCAAACTTTTTGATTTTTCTCTCTCTCCCCCGCCTCCCCAAGTTTTAGAGGAAAGACTGTGGTTACTTATGTTCATCAGCAGTCTGAGTTCCTCTAGGATTTCAGTGCAGGTTGTTCAGTATTGCTCGTACATATTCATTATGAATGTAATGGTAAGTGTACCCGTCAAAACCAAACTCTGATGATAACCCCTTTGTTCCTAGAAAGAGTTTAAATGTTCTTATTGTAGAAGCTTTCCTTTGTCTTTCATTGAACTGATAGGTTTAGGTATAGCGTGTGCCCAATGATGCTCTCCATTCCATGGCTGAAACAATTGTAGCAATAACCGTTCAAACATTGTTGCTTAGCAGGGTTCCAATAGTTTCCCTGGATTGTGTGAGTTTAGAATTTTTGTGGCAATATTAAAACTCTACTAATGACTACCTGCAGGAATAATCTGTGGCACTGCTTGGCTTGCCAGACTCTCAGGAAAGGACTCCTCTTGTCTACATTCTCTTCTCCATCCCCACACTAAGGGTGAAGTAGCTTATCCCAAAGATCACAATTTACTCAGCTCTTCAGAGCCCTACTCTCCTGGAATATCCCGTATCATAACTACAATTTCAAATCAAGAGTAATGAAGACCTTTCTTAAGAAGCATGACTGTCAGATGAGTTGTAAAAATACTGTTGAGCTCATCACATTTCTTTGTCTCCTTTTCATCTTGGGGTGAGCACACTGTGACCACAATTTGTCGTCCAAGCTAAAATCCTGAACACAACACTTCTATAATGTCTCCAGATGGGTTCTGGTGTTGGACTGTCTCTGGAGACCTCTTTTGCCAGGCCTGCGTTAGAAGAATGACCCATTTCTGACAATTGGAGCAGTTAAACGTTGCTAATGCAGAAAAAATTATCTGCATCAGAAACTCGGTTTTCTGCTGCACTTCCTGAGATAACCAATATGATAAGGATGACCCATCCTTCAGTACAAACAAGTGTTAGTCATTATTCATTAGGGATAAGTTATTAGACTACTGGTCTAACTAATTTCTCTTGGTTGGGGAGAATGGAAGAAGTTAGCTGAACTGTTTGGTATCAGAAAGTTATCCTGCTCCCTTCCCCCAAAGTGAAAGCTGTGTCCGCTGTCTGATTCCTTGCATCTTGACCATTCCTGGCTAAGGTGAACTGAAAATGAACACTCCTTGAAGCTAGTCAGCATTACCCTTTAACCTCTAAGTGCTGCCAAACATAATTGGCTGCATATGTAATGATTTTGAGGATCTCTGTAATTTGTGAATTCTCTGTTCCGGCTGGAAACATCCATTTTGAGTGTGCAGTTTTTTGCCTTATCCATGGTCTGTTTGCCCCCATATTGATTTGAGATTCCAAAAGCTTCTGGCAAAAAAATACCAATAGAGGGTAGGAGAGGGTCTCTAAGAATATGTCTACACTATGAAATTAGGTCTATTTTAATAGAAGTCAATTTTTTAGAAATAGATTTGATACAATCGATTTTGTGTGTATCCCCACTAAGCGCGTTAAGTCGGCGGTGTGTGTGTCCACAGTACCAAGGCTAGCGTCGTCCTGTGGATGCTCCTGGCTGACCTGGGTTAGGTGGTTGGGGTGCCTGGGCAGACATGGGTGCTCCTGGCTGGCCTCAGTGAGGTCAGTCGGGGGTGCCTGGACAAAAATGGGAATGACCCCAGGTCATTCTCTTCTTTAAGTTTCCTCTAATGGAGATTCAGTCCTGCCTGGAATATTATGCCAGCTGGAGGCTTCTGCCTCAGGCTGCTTTCCCAGTCGGAAGCATCGCGCAGTTGCACCTACCCCTTGCTCCCATGGCTCATGAAGCCTGGACAGTAGTAAGGAGCAGTTCAACGATAGGCTGAGTAAGTGCATAATGGTGGTAGAATGTGCCATTGGACATTTAAAAGCTCGCTGGCACAGTTTACTGATTCACTTAGACCTTAGTGAAACCAATATTCCCATTGTTGTTAGTGCTTGCTGCGTGCTCCACAAAGTCTGTGAGAGTAAGGGGGAGACGTTTATGGTGGGGTGGGAGGTTGAGGCAAATTGCCTGGCTGCTGATTACACGCAGCCAGGCACCAGGGCAGTTAGAAGAGCACAGCAGCGCGCGCTATGCATCAGAGAAGCTTTGAAAACCAGTTTCATGACTGGCCAGGCTACAGTGTGACAGTTACGTTTGTTTCTCCTTGATGGAAACCTGTCCCCTTGGTTCACTGTACTTCCCTGTAAGCCAACCACCCTCACCTCCCCCCTTTGATCTCTGCTTGCAGAGGCAATTAAGTCGTTTCAGATTCATGCGTTCTTTATTAATTTATCACGCAAATGGGGGGATAACTGTCAAGGTAGCCCGGGAGGGGTGAGGGAGGAGGGAAGCACAGAGGTGGGGTAGTTGTAGGGGCACCCCCTAGAATGGCATGCAGCTCATCATAGAAGCAGCATGTCTGGGGCTCTGACCCGGAGTGGCCGTTTGCCTCTCTGGTTCTTTGGTTGGCTTGCCTGATCTCCTTGAGCTTCACGCGTCACTGCTTCGGGTCCCTGTTATAACCTCTGTCCTTCATGTCCCTGGAGATTTTTTTCAAATATTCTGGCATTTCATTTTTTGGAACGGATTTAAGATAGCATGGATTTGTCTCCTCATACAGCCATCAGATGCAGTACCTCTCGTTCGGTCCGTGCTGGAGCTCTTTTCCGATTCTAGGGCTCCATGGTCACTGGTGCTGATGAGCTCTGCATGGTCATTTGTGCTGATCAGTTCCCCACGCTGGCCAAACAGGAAATTAAATTCAAAAGTTCATGGGGCTTTTCTTGTCTACCTGGCCAGTGCATCTGAGTTGAGAGTGCTGTCCAGAGCAGTCCCAATGGAGCACTCTGGGATAGCTCCCAGAGGCCAATACCGTCAAATTGCGTCCACGCTACCCCATATTCGACCCAGCAGGGTCGATTTCAGCACTAATCCCCTTGTTGGGGAGGAGTACAGAAATTGATTTTAAGAGCCCTTTAAGTTGACAAAAATGGCTTGGTCGTGTGAACGGGTGCAGGGTTAAATCGATCTAACACTGCTAAATTCTACCTAAACTCGTAGTGTAGACCAGGGCTAAGTGGGTGAGGTAATATCTTTTCTTGGACCAATTTCTCTTGATGAAAGAGACAAACTTTCAAGGTACACTAACCTCTGCTTCAGGTCACAGTAGAGAGTAGCTCATTCTAAGTACTCAATTGTTGGACATCTAGTCACTTTAGACAGAGGATTGGTCCCTGCCCAGAAGAACAAGTTTAGCGGGGGCGGCGAAGTCACCTTGGCAACAGAGTTATCTGACAGGGGTTTGTACTTATGTGCATAGGCACTGACTTCCTCTCTACCCGAGGGATGCTCACCCCCTCCCTGCTCCCACCCCTTCACTGCACCCCCGAGTGCACCTCTTCCTTCCTCGTCCTTCTCCATCCCAGAGCTGACCTGCACGCCGTGAAACAGCTGTTCAGTTGGCAGGAGGCCCTGGGATGGAGGGGGAGGAGTGATCAGTGGGGCCGCTGTGGGGGGCGGGGGCAGGCTTAGCTGCTGGGGGATGCTGAGCACCCACTAATTTCTCCACGGGTGCTCTAGCCCTGGAGCACCCACAGAGTCAGCACCTATGCTTATGTGGGAAAGCTTACAAGGGTGGCACTTTTCACAGGGGTGAAAGTTTTAAAAAGGGCAGAAATTGTTCTGCTCTGGGGTCATCTTCTCAAGTCTATGAGGAAGAGACTACTCCTCATGTGATGGCCATCATGAGGCAGGGGACACCTTCTAGAGACAAGTTGCTGGACATTTATGATACCTAAGAACTTCCAAGGGAAGGGTGAAATAGAAAGTGACATGCAGGTAGCATTTGTTTTGGATGATTTGTACTCTTGTGCTTTATATGATTAAGTATCAAAGAGTAAATTGAGTTAGACTCTGTGCAGAATGTGAGTGTGCATTAACTTCACAACTGCTGTGTGCCCCTGAGAGAATTAAACTATAAACCAGAAGCTTCACACCTTAGGGATGGAGTTCTGGAACAGGGTCTGTTTAAGTAACTGGGGTATCTTGCAAGGGTCAGTGCTGGTCCTGGGTGCTGAAGGCAGGTGGGCTGAGGAGTTCCATTTCTGAGAAGAAGTAGCAGGCAAAGTCAGTGCCCAGAAGATGTGTCAGACAGGCCAAGGTAGCAAACTGTACTACAGCTTGTTTCAAGCTTCTGGAGAATCAACACCTGGGGATCCAGAGCATCAGGCTTGGATTCATCTCAAAGCAGTCCCAGTAGGAGGCCAGGAGGGGGCACTTGCTAGGATCTGTGATCACATGCAAGGCAAAATGTGCCTGCTGCCTCAAATAGGATATGCTGCCATGGTTTTGAAGGGCTCAGTATCCCATAGGCTGAGTGTTGAACCATTTCTAGTCCCGGTGAACGAGTGGACATCTAACATGGGTCGGCTTTTTTGGTAAAACAGAATCAGTGACAAGCTAAAAACTTTGGACTAAAGTTATGTTTTTATTATATATCGTTTGACTTGTACCAAATAGTGTATGGAAAACAAGGAGACAGACTGGTTTGAATGTGAAAAGGGACAGATAACTTGCTTTTAGTCTTGTCATTCTACTGCTATGGTGGGCAGACTTTTTGGCCTGAGGGCCACATCTGGGAATATAAATTGTATGGTGGGTCATGAATGCTCAGAAAATTAGGGTTGAGGTGTGGGTGAGGGCTCTGGTTGGGGGTGCAAGCTCTGGGATGCAGCCAGAAATGAGTTCAGGGTGCAGGAGGGGATTCTGGGCTAGGACTGGGGAGTGTGTGTGGGTGGGCAGGTGAGGACTGTGGGTGTGCAGGCTCTGGAGTGGGGCTGAGAATGAGGAGTTTGTGGTGTAGGAGGGAGCTCTGGGCTGGGACCGAGGGGTTTGGAGGGTGGGAGGGGGATTGGGAGGGGATTGGGGCATGGGGAGAGGCTTCGGGGTGTGGGCTCCAGGCAGCGCTTATCTCAAGCGGCTCCCAGAAGCAACAGCATGTCCTATGCAGAGGTACAGCCAGGCAGCTCTGCTCACTGCCCCGTCCACAGGCACTGGCCCTGCAGCTCCTATGGGAGCGTGTGAGAGGGGCCATGCGGCTGCTTCTGGGAGTCACATGGAGCAGCCCCCAACCCTGCTCCTTTGGCTGGAGCTCCCAGTGGGAGCTCGAGGGCTGGCTTAAAATGGCTGGTGGGCAGTAATTTGCCCACCCCTGGTCTAATGTCTCTGTCCAGACCATGTACAAGGGCTATATGATAGTCTTGTGCTCCCAAACCTGAAAGGAATTGCACCTCCCTAAACTGTCCATCTTTGGTTTGCTCCATCCCATGATTATTCCTCTTTATTTTCCCCTATGTTTCAGTCACCACCTCTCTGGGTGTTTTGTTCAGCATCTCTCCCTCCATTACTCCTCACCGCCTTCCACCAAGCTGAAGGCTGCTTTTGCAGCGCTCTCATTTTAGATCTAGAAACTTCATAAGACAGAAAGCACTACCTTTGGGCTGGTTCACCTACCTGAACGATTGCTATATTTCTGATACTGAAAGATGGTAATGTAGGAGTGTATGCGGTAACTGTTATAATCATAGGAATATTTTTGGCAAATAAACCACCTTGGGTATTGCTGGAATATTAAACAGTGTTTAGCTACATGATTTTTCAGCAAACTAAATGTTTTTAGACCCTCTAGGACATATCAGTCCTTAGCATTGAGAAGAAAGTGGCTCATCCTTTTTTTCCTATTAAAGTTTTGGCAGCCCTTTACTTTCCCCATGTTATTGTCTCATATTGCATCCTATTAATAAAGCTGAAAAAATAGTGTTCCAGTATGACATGACATAATTCTCCAATAGTAGATGGTCTCACACTGGCTTGTTTCCTCTTGTAAAATATAAAGTACCTTCCCCCTCTTCATGAAGAGGGTGAATTATGATGTCCTTAAATTTCTGTGGTAGCTTTTAGGAATAATTCAAGTAGCATAGCTCCACCTTGATAAGTGGGAGAGCAGAAATTCGGAGTATTTGAGCTTGTCTTGGTAGATTGCTTGTATTAATCTTTATGGAGGGCCAGGGACTGCCATGCAGCGAGGTAATTCCCAGCCTTATAAAGTCGATAAGTTGGATAATGACAATTTTTTGAATTTGATTTAAGGATTGCAGTTGTGTGGTCCATTTAAGGAGGGCTTTGGATGTACTTCTGTACACAGATACAGTTGCTAAGCCTTAGACTGACAGTATAGCGTCACTTGTTAAATGCAGTATGTCTGTAGTGCTTCTCTAAGATTAGTGCAAGGCTTGAAGTGGTCTGGGGAGGTCAGTCAGACACTTAAATAAAGCTGAAGTGGTATGGTTATTGGAAAGGAGGTGTTAAAATAGGCTTAAATAAGCTATTTGAGTCTTAATGTTTTTGAGCTTATCAGTTTCCATCTTGGACAGTGACATAACTGTCACTTTTCTGAGAGCACTTTTAGCTGAGACTTGGCAGACTAACCTGTCTGCTGTATTTGCTTTGGAACCAGTGCTATGCACACTTCCTGCGTAACAAACAATTGCAGGCCCCATTCCCCCAGGGAAGGTGAGCAGATGTTCTTTTTGCGTCCCTGATAGGCATTAAAAACTTGATGCTGAATGAGAGTCATTTGTACATGGCATCTTGTAATACAGGGTAAACATATTGGAGAAAACATATTAAAAACAATAAAAGAACCTATGCATGCTAAGTATCAGAGGGGTAGCCGTGTTAGTGTGGATCTGTAAAAGCAGCAAAGAGTCCTGTGGCACCTTATAGACTAACAGACATATTGGAGCATGAGCTTTCGTGGGTGAATACCCGCTTTGTTGGATGCATCCGACGAAGTGGGTATTCACCCACGAAAGCTCATGCTCCAATACGTCTGTTAGTCTATAAGGTGCCACAGGACTCTTTGCTGCTTATGCATGCTAAAAAGTTTACTAGAGATCACCCCCAACTCCAGTCTCAAGCTCTGGTTGGTGTCAGTCCTTCAAAATCCACAACTGGGTTTTCCTTTAGTGAGAAGTTCGTAACTGTTTCAGATTCAGAACTAGAATCCAGACTGGGCAGTTCAGCCTTTTGTTTTCATAACTCTGGCTTTGATGACTACCTATTCCCAGAGACTGGACAGCAGACAATGACCCACTCCTCAGAGCATAGTTTCAAAAGTCTAGGTTTTTGCATATCTTGAGGTGGGGAATTTACATTAACCTCTCCCTTGGTGTTCCTCATGAAATCCACTTCATACTTACTGTCTTAAAAGTCCATTCTTATCTGGCACATTTTCAGTATAGTCCTTTGAACTCCCAGGCCACACATCACACCTCATCCTTCCCCCAACAGAGGTTACATCCAATCCCAACCCACAATAATACATAACCTTTGCATGTAATACAATGGGCCCCAAAAGTACTCAACATAACTCAGGTAGGTCTCCCAAGGGTATGTGGGAAATTTCCATATCTACCACAAATTTATCATCTTGGCTAAGTCTGCACATACCCTAGAGCTGAGAAATGGCAAATGGTCATCTCTTGTTTCATGGCCACACAGAGTTGCCAGGAAGCAGTGCAACCTGCATCCTCTCTTCCAGATGCTGAGTATTATCTCTAATATTTCCAGTCTATCCTCTATCTTTCAAACGCTGGCCAGTGGACCAAGTCCTATGTTACCCCTGTTCTCGTTCTCCTGGCTGGTAGTCTAATATTCACCAAGGCTCTGAGCTGGCCAAATTTTTTCTGTTTCTTTACTTCTGTGTTAAAAAATGGTTTTTGTTTTGTTTGTTTTTGAGATAATGCAGTATGACACCATAATCATATTAATTTTAAAAGGGAGTAGGTAGCTTGCACCATTGTGAGACTCCAAGACAGAATTTAACAGTGTTGTTCATTTTTATTTGTAACATCTTCAGCCACCATTCTGGCTTCTTGTTGATCTGATGATGGTAGAATGGAGACTCTAGTTCATTTAGTTTCAGTAGGAGACACAATCTCTACACTTAAATCTTGTTTGCTAAAGGTTGGTGTACTGTGTCTTCTGCTTATCAGACAGTCTCATCTCTGTTCGTTGTGTTCCCTCCATCTTGTACACCTCTTTCTTGTGTTGAACTTACATACCAATCTCCTAGAACTGGAAGGGACCTCAAAAGGTCATCAAGTTCAGCCCCCTGCCTTCACTAGCAGGATCAAGTACTGATTTTTGCCCCAGATCCCTAAGTGGCCCCCCTCAAGGATTGAGCTCACAACCCTGGGTTTAGCAGGCCAATTGCTCAAACCACTGAGCTATCCCTTGGTACAGAGTCGGTGTTCTATGTGCTTTTATGATGTATATAGTACAGTTCAAACCCTTATCCATGACTGGGGCCTGTAGGTGTGTTTGTAACACTGATAAAGGGAATCTTAACTTGAGAACTAAAATAACAAATCTCATATTCAGGAGGGGTTTCTTAGGTCTTAAGAAAAACTTGAAATCCAAAAGAAGCAAGATGGAGTAAAACAGAAATTCAGCATTTAAACCTGTTACCTTCTCCCACCTCATCACACTCATTGAAAAACTGACTATGTGCTAATGACTCATGGAAATGTTGCAGAGGTTTCCTTCCACTTTTTTCACAAATGTTTGCTCTCCTGGGATAACTTCAGATGGAGTTTTTTCTTTGCATTCCCTTGTCTCCTGGTACCTCATATAGAATATTTGTGAGATTACTAAGTGTTCGCTAAAATCCTCATTTCCTGCTACCAGAAAAAGTTCCTATTGTGCATTTTCCTTAGTCCTAATCTGCAAAGTACCAAAAGTAATAAATATTCATACTATGAGTCAAAGTGCAAACAGTGAGTTTTAATCAGAATGGCCAATTCCAAGGTATATTTTGAATTTCAAAGATCTGTTGACAAACTATTTTTAGAGGGATTTTTAAATTATTCCTATTAAATGGAGCTCTGAACCCTATTTAGTTTCCCATAACATATCAACCTCATTCTTATTTTCTGTTTGACTCAGAATGGAATGCACTCTGCCTGGCAAAGTACTCCAAAAATGGGAAATCTTTAAATATATAATGCCTTCTCTTAGGCTATGTCAACACTTGGAGCTAGAGGTGTGTTTTCCAGCTTTTTTTTTTTTTTTTTTAAAGTGTAGCCATGGTAGCACAGGCAGTGGTGGCACTAGCTCCGGACCCCACCCCCTGCAAACCTGCCTTACTCCATGTTGTTGCTGCCCTGCCCATGCTACCGTGGTTACACTACTATTTTTAGCAGCTAGTGCAGGAATATCAACATGAGCTGGAAACTGCACCCTTAGCTCTTGAGTGCAGGTGCGGTCATGATGATAGATGAGCAATTAGTTCTGATATTTCTCCCCTGTTCTCTTAAAATCCTCAAGATATGCATGTAGTTTATATAGAATATCAGGGTTGGAAGGGACCTCAGGAGGTCATCTAGTCCAACCCCCTGCTCAAAGCAGGGCCAATCCTCATACAAATTTTTACCCCCATTCCCATATGGCCTCCTCAAGGCTTGAGCTCACAACCCTGGGTTTAGCAGGCCAACGCTCAAACCACTGAGCTATCCTATAAGCCAGAAGTTTGCTTCTGAGGTTTGGAGGACTGCAGATGAGAATGAATCAATATACAGATTGTATGTGAGGATAAACAACTTTATAGAGGAAAAGTGACTTAAAGGTCTCTGTACAGTCAGATCTCCCATGTCCCAGCCATGTGTTCTGGTTTGAGACAGAACTGGAATGTAGCCTGTGTATCGAACTTGAATAAACCTATTTTAAGGTGCTTTTGTTAAGCAGGAAGAATCTTGCCTAGGTTGTAGTAGCTGGATATTTTTTTTTTTTTTTGGTGAGGAAGAGGGAATGGAAGAATAACTTACTTTATACTTAGATGACAGTGAACAGAAAAATGCTGATATTGCACAGCAAAAAGCATGTTCCTTTTTTGGAGTGGAAATGCTCTCATTTATCATGTTTGGGAAATCCTCTTGGCTTTCTGCAGAAGAAAAAGTGGGAGTTAGAGATTTGTTTCTTCACATGACAGACCATAGTGTGTTCAAAATTTGTAACAGCATCTGCTATACTAATGGTATGTCTACACTGCAATTAAAAACCCACAGCTAGTCGGTGCCACCTGACTTGGGCTAAGGGGCTGTTCAATTGCTGTGCAGATGCTTGGGCTGGAACCTGGGATCTAGGACCTGAGAGGTATGAGGGTCCCAGAGGATCCCCAATATCTGCACTGCAGTTAAAGCAGCCCTCAAGCCCTGTGAGCCTGACCAGCTGCAGGTGTCTAACTGCCTAGACACATCCTGTGAGCTCATAAGGGCTTGTTGCTGAAAAGAGTGTTAGCCCCAGTCAGAGATCTGTTGTTGTTTTTTTTGTTTTTTTTTTTTAAATGGTACAAACTGTAATACCTGGAGTTCTGTTGGATTTAATTCTTTCAGCAGTTTGCAGTTTTGGTAATTAATACACAACTGCATTCCTATTCCTTTCAATTTGGTGATACGGTATTAAATTTGAATGAGTTGAGTGATTGCAAGAGAATCAAGTTAGTCTGTATCCTTGTGAGCAAGACTTGTATACATGTGTGTTACTAAAAATTCATCAATGAATTCAAGAACTACAGGGAGGAACGTTACCTTCCTGCTGTAATTTTCAGATATGTTGTTGTGCTTGTATGACTGACTTGCAAAAAAAATGATGCAGTACTGTTTTTGTTTGGCTGTCCCTTAAACTTAATGAATGTCACACATCATTGAAGTGCTGAAACAGCAGAGGGAATGATATTTGGGACATTTCCAGGTACTTGATCTTTAAGAAGGCAAGTGAGGGCAAGGCTATTGGAGAAGACATTAGGTGAACACCTAGGCCAGGTCTACCTTGCGACTTTAAATCGGTTTAATGGCCGATATACCGATTTAACGCTGTACCCGTTCACACGACGTCATTAATATCGAGTTAAACGGCTCCTTAAATCGATTTCGGAACTCCTCCCCGACGAGAGGAGTAGCGCTAAATTC
>NC_133783.1:26347057-26348779 GCF_003597395.2 Chelonoidis abingdonii
ATCCGACGAAGTGGGTATTCACCCACGAAAGCTCATGCTCCAATACGTCTGTTAGTCTATAAGGTGCCACAGGACTCTTTGCTGCTTATGCATGCTAAAAAGTTTACTAGAGATCACCCCCAACTCCAGTCTCAAGCTCTGGTTGGTGTCAGTCCTTCAAAATCCACAACTGGGTTTTCCTTTAGTGAGAAGTTCGTAACTGTTTCAGATTCAGAACTAGAATCCAGACTGGGCAGTTCAGCCTTTTGTTTTCATAACTCTGGCTTTGATGACTACCTATTCCCAGAGACTGGACAGCAGACAATGACCCACTCCTCAGAGCATAGTTTCAAAAGTCTAGGTTTTTGCATATCTTGAGGTGGGGAATTTACATTAACCTCTCCCTTGGTGTTCCTCATGAAATCCACTTCATACTTACTGTCTTAAAAGTCCATTCTTATCTGGCACATTTTCAGTATAGTCCTTTGAACTCCCAGGCCACACATCACACCTCATCCTTCCCCCAACAGAGGTTACATCCAATCCCAACCCACAATAATACATAACCTTTGCATGTAATACAATGGGCCCCAAAAGTACTCAACATAACTCAGGTAGGTCTCCCAAGGGTATGTGGGAAATTTCCATATCTACCACAAATTTATCATCTTGGCTAAGTCTGCACATACCCTAGAGCTGAGAAATGGCAAATGGTCATCTCTTGTTTCATGGCCACACAGAGTTGCCAGGAAGCAGTGCAACCTGCATCCTCTCTTCCAGATGCTGAGTATTATCTCTAATATTTCCAGTCTATCCTCTATCTTTCAAACGCTGGCCAGTGGACCAAGTCCTATGTTACCCCTGTTCTCGTTCTCCTGGCTGGTAGTCTAATATTCACCAAGGCTCTGAGCTGGCCAAATTTTTTCTGTTTCTTTACTTCTGTGTTAAAAAATGGTTTTTGTTTTGTTTGTTTTTGAGATAATGCAGTATGACACCATAATCATATTAATTTTAAAAGGGAGTAGGTAGCTTGCACCATTGTGAGACTCCAAGACAGAATTTAACAGTGTTGTTCATTTTTATTTGTAACATCTTCAGCCACCATTCTGGCTTCTTGTTGATCTGATGATGGTAGAATGGAGACTCTAGTTCATTTAGTTTCAGTAGGAGACACAATCTCTACACTTAAATCTTGTTTGCTAAAGGTTGGTGTACTGTGTCTTCTGCTTATCAGACAGTCTCATCTCTGTTCGTTGTGTTCCCTCCATCTTGTACACCTCTTTCTTGTGTTGAACTTACACACCTATCTCCTAGAACTGGAAGGGACCTCAAAAGGTCATCAAGTTCAGCCCCCTGCCTTCACTAGCAGGATCAAGTACTGATTTTTGCCCCAGATCCCTAAGTGGCCCCCCTCAAGGATTGAGCTCACAACCCTGGGTTTAGCAGGCCAATTGCTCAAACCACTGAGCTATCCCTTGGTACAGAGTCGGTGTTCTATGTGCTTTTATGATGTATATAGTACAGTTCAAACCCTTATCCATGACTGGGGCCTGTAGGTGTGTTTGTAACACTGATAAAGGGAATCTTAACTTGAGAACTAAAATAACAAATCTCATATTCAGGAGGGGTTTCTTAGGTCTTAAGAAAAACTTGAAATCCAAAAGAAGCAAGATGGAGTAAAACAGAAATTCAGCATTTAAACCTGTTACCTTCTCCCACCTCATCACACTCATTGAAAAACTG
>NC_133783.1:26370287-26386283 GCF_003597395.2 Chelonoidis abingdonii
AGTGCACCGCTCCTGAAATCGATGGTAGCTTTGGACCATGGACGCAAACAATCGATTTTGTGATCCCACTGTGGACGCGCTAAACCGATTTTATTAGATCTGTTTTGTAATATCGGTTTAAGCTAATTCGAAATAATCGTGCAGCGTAGACGTACCCCTCGATGCTTATGTTGGCAGCCACGGTAGATTGAATGTACAAAATTAGTTGCATAATGAACGTTACAGATGAGTTTAATAACAGGAGTTTTAGTTTGGAGGTCACTTGGCTGCTTTGAAGTAGGAAATAATACTTTTACCCAAGGTGGTGTCCGTTAATAGCTCATGTTTACTCCTACGTATTGAGAGGAAGGATAGTTTAGTGGTTTGAGCATTGGCTTCCTAAACCCAGGGTTGTGAGTTCAGCCCTTGAGGGGGCCATTTAGAGGTCACTGCAAAAAATCTGTTCAGGGATTAGCACTGCTTTGAGCAGTAGGTTGGACTAGATGACCTCCTGAGATCACTTCCAACCATGATATTCTATGATTGTATATTAAGAAGCCTAGCCCTAGAGAGCAACATTGTACTCATCTATAGGAGAACTGTTTGAGCCAATATGAAAGTAAGTGGGCAGGCAAGGGAGATAGGGTTTATAGTTTAAGATGGATCTTTAGTATCTCCAGTCATACTGCAAGTTCATTCATGGCAAACTTGGGTTGGGAGGAAACTGAAGCATTGCTTTAGTAATTATTCAGATAAGCAGCACTGGAAAAATGGACAATTATGATGATCTAAACTAGTTCAGAACTGGGAATACAGCTTTTCTGGTAGTGCTTTTCTAAATGGGTAAACAGTTCTTGTTTTCAGAATGTAACACGAGCTTTTCTTTCTCTTATAAAACGAAACAGACAATCCAATATCTCTTCATACAATGTACAAGTCCTTTGAATTGAAGTTGCTACATAATATTTCACTCTTAAATAGTTCTGTTCACAGTAATTTTAACTTAATTTATTTGATTTGGCAGCATTTGTAAAACAGAATTACTCTGGACTGACATTTTTGTGTGATGGAGTGCACCATTATTTAGGGATGTCTTCTCAGAATTGCAATGATGAAGCATCATTGTGGTTTTATGGGAACACCTACATGATAATTTACATCAATATCTGTATTAAAGTGGGATCCATTTTGTGTTTGACAATTAAATGACAGATACACCTGTTCAGTATGAACTAGTTAGCTGTGGACTTACTAACTTTCTTGGTGGAAGATGTTTGTTTTTCCTACTGGAAGGAAATTAAAAATATAAAATTCTAAATATAAACTGGAGTTGGAGCTTGAGCTTTCTGACTTGTTTAAAAATGGAAAATCTGGCTTTGTAACTTGAAAATCCAGAAATATTTACTATAATCAGTAATATTTAAACAATAGTCCATCAGTCTTGTTTTTATATTTAGAAAATTTAGCTCACTGAAAGCAATTAATTAGTTATCTAGTTTAATCCCTGTTAAAATGAATTATTTTGATTTACTTTTGGTGTAAATGTTCATATGGAAATAGTCACACTTGTCTGTGAAATAGTTTCTCTATAACCATCCAAGTGAGCAGCCCCATTTACTCAGCACAGGCAAACAGAGCTACCCATATAGGTTGTCTAATAAAAAAAGTAATTACTTGAAAATTTCCCCTGATGAATCATGTTTCCACTTAGGAGCTAGCATGTTTTAATTTTATTCTCTGCACTAGTGTGCCAATCAATTTGTAGTATACAAAATAATCCTATGATGAGAGAGAGAGTGAGCATGCTCATTCTCTCTCCTGCCCACAATCCTCCAAATATCTCGAGGCGGGGAGGCAGGGGTGTGATGAGAGAGGGAGCCTGATCCAAATTCTTCCTCAACTAACCGTTCTGTAGGTCAAGGACTGGCCAGTAGTCAGTTCAGCTCCTTGAAAAATGGCTGGTAATCACTGAGTTATGAGAGGCTTTCTGTTACTGATTGTTGTGTGCCTCTGCGCAGTTCCCAGCATGAAACTTCTGGGACCTTATCTGAGTATCTTTAGGCTTGGTGAAGGAAAATTACTAGTCAAAATCCAAGACAAATCTGTTTGTCAATGCAGCCATTTCCTAAGTATTGTAGACAGTAAATCAGTTGAGAGATTCTGTGGTTCTACTTAAACTGCTTTAGAGCCACTGATATATTGGCACTTCAGAAATACTGCTCTTTCATGAATGCATCAGCAAAGGAGTTAAATTTCTTGTGCTGAGCCAGTGTTTTCATTTAAGTAATTAACTTACTGATATTACAACTAATTTACAATAAAACGTTTCAGTTAGTGTCAAGACATGCAGCTGAGAATGGGCGATAAGGTTTGGATCACTTGATGATTACCTGTTCTGTTCATTCCCTCTGGGGCACCTGGCATTGGCCACCGTCGGAAGACAGGATGCTGGGCTAGATAGACCTTCAGTGTGACCCAGTATGGCTGTTCTTATGTTTTTAAGTATGTATCTTATTACAGAATTAAGTTTTCAGCAGTATGTTCTATATTGACTGTACGTTGCTATATCATGACCCTTGCCATTTTTCAAATTTTGTTTATACCCAACTGTTCATATTAACTTTTTAAAAACTTTATTGAGAAGTTGAATGTTTTTGGGGTAGGAGGAAAGGGAGGAGTCTCAGAAGATCGGAAGTATAAATTAAAGGAAAGGAAATGTAACTTAATGATGGTTCTGTATGAATGCCCTTCCTGGTGATCTATTGTTCCTATAAATATAAGATTGAGATGTTTTGATATGGACATAATGGCTTTAATATGTTGGGTGTATTTTTCCAGTTCAGGATAATGCTTGCTTTTATCCGTTTTGTGTGAGTTTGTCTAGCACTGTTCTCTTAAAATGTAAATCACCAGTCCTTCTGCATCCTGGTCCTGGCCAAGTGCTTCTCAACTCAGAATGCTGCTTTGATGTCCCCAGCATACCATGATGCCTTCTCTACCTGAACGCCTTACCTTTCAGCTGTTAAAGCAGCAGTGATGACAGGCAGGGTGATATTAACAGTTGTCTATGTTTGGTCACATGATATTTTGCATGATTGGCTAGAGAGTGGTTACCTACTGGTTGGTCTTCATTGATTCTGAAGTGAGCAGGTGTCCCTTAACTGGTATATGGGGTAAGGAGAGTGCTTTGAAGAATGTGTCTTACCTGGCATATTGAGTTTGTGGTGAGACTGGCTTCTAATTGATGGAGAGCAGGATTCTAGTCACTTTGCTAGTACTGGCTTATCAAGTTCTGGGCTTGGGTAAGGTAGACACTGACAGGGAAAGGTAGCAATTGGGTTCCACCTCCTTGTGTTGCTGTTTGGAGTTCTGGCACACCCTCTCTGCTCTGTCTCAGCATTAGAGGATGCTTCCATGGTATGATAGATGCCCAAGGTAAGCAACACGTGGGTCTGTCCCTGCCTTGGTGAGGGCTGAATATATTAGTAAGACGATTTAGCCGTACATTTTTTTTTTTTATTTTTTTTTGGGTGGGCTTGCATAACACTTAATTTTGTCCCCTCTGGTCCTCTGCCAAAATCCTGCCCTATGTAATCCTGTCTCAGTTCTGTGAACAGGGATGGCCTGAAAGTTCTTTGAGCTTAACTTAAAATTTTAATTGACTTATTTGTGTACACATGTATCAAGCCCTCAGCCCAGTCCCCCCACCATCACTTCAGACACACGAGTAAGCACATCTCCTTCTTTGTCACGAAAAGGCAGCCAGCTTGTCCTTTATGGTAGACACTCTTCCTCTTTCTTGCAATTAGTAATGCCCTATCTTTACCTGTGTTTGTATTTTAAAACATTCCTCCCCCAACAATCCTTCTTATCATGTAAAAGCAGCAAAAGAGTCCTGTGGCACCTTATAGACTAACAGACGTATTGGAGCATGAGCTTTCGTGGGTGAATACCCACTTCGTCGGATGTGACATGCATCCGACGAAGTGGGTATTCACCCACGAAAGCTCATGCTCCAATATGTCTGTTAGTCTATAAGGTGCCACAGGATTCTTTTGCTGCTTTTATGGATCCAGACTAACACAGCTACCCCTCTGATACTTCTTATCATGAAGCATCACTGAACCAGGGTAGATTACTGTCATAGCTTCCTACTCAGATTTGAACCTTAGCGTTCATAAACTGAGAAGCTAGCATGAACCCTCTAAGCTTAATTACCAGCTTAGATCTGATTATCGCTGCCACCAGACAGGAATCAGTGCCTGTCTCGCTCTGGTCTCTCCAAAACCTTCCCTGGGGAACCCCCAAGACTCAGATGCCCTGAGTCTCACAACAAAGGGAAATAACCCACTTTCCTTCCTGCTCTTTACTTCCTCCCAGATTTTCCCGCCCTGGGTATACTAGGAGATTTCCTTGCTTCAATCCCTTGAAACACAAAACCGAGAGGACAATTTACCTTCCCCCTCCTTCTTTTCCCCCCTCCCAGTCTTTCCCTGAGAGACACAGTAATCCTGGCACAGAGATTCCTATCCCCTTGCCATAACTAGAAAAAGAAAAGTCAACAAGTTTTAAAGAAAGAAAAAGACAAAAAAAATAATCTCTGTATCAAAGTGACAATACAGGGTCAATTGCTTAAAAGAAAAATATGAATAAACAGCCAAATTCAAAAAGAAATACAATTTAAACATTCCAGCAACTACACACATGTAAATACAAAAAAACCCAATAACAGCCTATTGTTTTTTCTACCTTTGTACTCACAACTTTGAAACTGAAGATTAGAAGCTTGAGGATAGAAAGACCCCTCTCATAGCTGAGAGCCAGACAAAAGAGACAGACCCAAACATTCCCTCCCCTGAGCTTTGAAAAGTCCGGTTTCC
Organism: Chelonoidis abingdonii; assembly: GCF_003597395.2. Lineage (NCBI taxonomy): Eukaryota > Metazoa > Chordata > Testudines > Testudinidae > Chelonoidis > Chelonoidis abingdonii. Next base: position 26,375,147 of record NC_133783.1, read on the forward strand.
TGATTGGTCTTCTGGTCAGGTGTTTGGTTCCCTTTGTTAACCCTTTGACAGGTGAAAGGAACATTAACCCTTAGCTATCTATTTATGACAATTACAGTTAACAAAAATATTTAAATTTGATTATAATTCATCTTTCTTTAAAAATAAATATTTAAAATGTGAAGTTATGCCAACCTATATTGTGGTCTAGTCTATTAAAATTTAAATTTAAAAAGTAAAAATATTCAAGGCAAAATTTTAAGCAAAGTCAAACCACTCAGTTGGTGCATATCACTAGCTATGCAAACTGGAACTAGGGTTTACTGAAATTCTAACCAGTGTTTGAAAACTTAAGCCTCTTTCATGTTATTGAATTAGTTCAGCGCAATGACTAATTCATTCAAAGTTGAGAAATCAATTGAGAGGTGAAAAAGGAGTTTGTTTCTGGTCACCTTGTCCTTCAAGATTTTAGAACTAGTAGAGGTGATTCTCTCAACATTTGTTTTTATTTATAGATTGGAAGAGGAAAACAATTAGTTCAATTAATTAACTACAGATACTTTTTGTTTAATCTGTTTTAACCAACATTGAGTTTAAAACTTTTATTTCTTATGTATTCAGCATACTTAAGGCAGTCTTATTTGAAAATAAATATTTTTGTGCATTTTTAATTGAATTACAGTGTCATCCAGATGCAGCTTGACACCTTGAATAAAAAAATTAATCTAGTAAATAAGTGTCATTTACCATTTTCTAACTTAATAAAAATAAAAATTAAGAATCTGGACGAGTCTACATTAAGCTAGATGATTGCTTAATTTAGTGTATCAAGATAAAACGTATTGTGCTGGCTTTTGGTAACCAGGATCAAATTTTGTGTAAAGAAGTTGCAAATAGGGTTGCCAGTGCTCCAGGATTGTCCTGGAGTCTCCATGAATTAAGATTGTCATGTGATGAAATCTCCCGGAATTCATCCAACCAAAGTTGGCAATCCATGTTGCAAATGAACATGATTTAATAGTTATACCAACCAAATAAGAACCAACTTTTCCTTAGGAAAATAACTGCAATGTACAAATGCAAAACAAGATTAAAATTGATTATTTAAATCAACATTTCCTGCTTCCTGATTTTGAATCACTGATTTAAATCAATCCCCTTTGCATGGAACATTCAAACAGCATCATGGATGACAGTCAGCGGGCAAGTGTTAGGTGATTATTATGGAGGGGTTCTGTTCAACAACAGCTTGGTTTTGTTTTTGAAGTACCTAATCCTTATGAAGTCATCCATCAAGATTTAGTTTTCCTGAACTGAAACACAGTGCATCAAACACTTGAATTCTGGAGTTCCCCTGTAGAAAACTGCCTTAAGTAGGTCATAACTGATAGCACTCATACAATACCTGCCCTCAGGACAGAGAGTAACAGCTTCTTTTCTGTACTTGACCTAGAAAGGGCCCCAGGGATTCAATTTCCTCATTACTTTTATCACCATTATTTCACCCTTTAAGAGCTGCAGGCCTCTAAATATCTGCAGAGAGCTTCTTCCAACCAGAAGCGCAAGCACTATGCTATGTGAGTGACTCTGGATTGGCTGAGCAGCCATCATCCTCAGCCATCTCTTCTCATACCTAGGTATACATTAGTTAACTTTAACACTGGAAGCGTGCACTGCTGCCAGAGTTCTACTCAACAGAGAACAAAGCGGATTTGGGTGGCATATCAGTTCCACCAACAATGGTGCACACACAGGAGAAGGTTTGGGTATCTAGTACACAAGAAGCTGTTGATGCTGTTACCACTTGAGAAGAGATGCATCTCTTTTTTTCCTCCTTCCACTTGTTGGCAGAAACCAAGAGCTATATAGTGTGTGTGTGTGTGATTTTTTTTGTTTTTGTTTTTGTTTTTTTCTGTTTAAGGGCTTGAGTTCTTAAGCTTTGTCTGTTAGAGGGAGGCATGATGTGATTCAGTCAGTACAAATTGCACTGGTTCAAAGTGTCCATGGTAACCATTTTGTTCTGAGTGCAGACAGTGCACCCCATCCATGCACAGAAATCTTTGTAAGTACCAGTCTCAGATTACTTCACACTGCTGTCCATCTGTCTTATGCTTGTTAAATATGTAAACATTTAAAATATGTACCGATTAAGACACACACATTATAAGTAACAATTTTATGTATAGAATTTATACATTTAAAATGTAAATATTTGAGAGTTGACTTGTGCTACATATCCACTCTGGAGTGCAAAACCTTGACTAGAGAGGTCAGTGGAGCCATTTCTGGAGTATTGTGGAACTTGCTGGAAGTGCCAGTTGCACCAGTACAGCAGAAGCACTAATCCTTTCTGCCCACTAGTGTATAGGGATTTAAGAAGTGGTCAGATATCTTGTAAATAAATAAATATATATATATATATGGAATATCCTCTCTGAAGCAGGATATATAAGGCTCTGTCCGATCTCTTCTGACTTGTGCCAAAGGCTGTTTCACTCAGCTATGGGTCATATGTATGTGCAGAGCCACTGTATGACTGGGTCCCTGTGCAGCTGCCTAGGCATAAAGCTGCCACTTGATAAATAATATATAAAGGCACCATGGTGCTGATGGTAAGATTGCAGTGTGTGGCTACTGGGTGAAAATCCAGATTATAGATTATAATGAAACAAACATCTGGATCATCCTAGTTCATCAAATTTTAAAGATTAATTCCGAGCCACACTTTTTAAATGTGGAGATGTTTATTATGTAGCTAAGAGGACTGATGTGATCCTCTTAATGAACCAGTGTTTTAGGATCTTGAGCCAAGAAGTAACAAGGACAATTAATAATATGAACTGATCTTTTGCTAAAAATTCATGGCTGGGAAGAAGTAGGCAATGTAGTATTACTGCTCCCAATCTTCATTTTGCAGTAGAATAGGGGTTCTCAACCTGTTCCTTTCTCTGACCTATGTTGAGGAAAGTTTTGAAACTTCCTGTTTTATCTACCCATAAAAGAATGGATGGAAGATGTGAGCCTCTGAATTTATCTGTGACACCCCATGATTACCCCCATGGCTGTCAAAAACAATAGGCCGAGAATGCACGCTTTTTAAGAGCAATAGGAGACTGAAGGAGAGGTGTATACTAACCTTGAAAAATGTGGCACTTCAGCTTTTAATAAAGCAAAGTTACTAGGTACGTGTGTATCCTTTTGGATACAATTGGCAGTGAAACTATACAGAATGATTCTGATGTCAGTAATATGCTGCAGGCTTTCAGCATGAGTAAGCATGTGTTCACAGATGGGGGCTGAGGGCAACCCTGGCAGAGAGAAGCTATAATCATTTTTTTCATACAGACTTTCCATCCTTCTCCACTCTCTTCTTGGAAGCTGTACAGGGCCCTCGAAGAAATTCAGTGCTGCAGTTCCGGCAGCAGTAAACTGTTAGGCTTTCTAAAAGTCCTCCTTATCCAGATATAACACAGCTTCTAACAAATTGCTTTGATACATTCTATCTGATGTTGATATTTATCACTACCAAGAACCTCCATTATATTATAATTGATGATGTCATTGATGACTTATGTTAGTGCGGGATCTCACCTAAAATCAACACTGTACTTCTTGGATCTTTTTAAGCTTTTAAACAAAATACATTCTTAAACTAATTTGTGAGCAGTACAGTTAAATTTGGGATTATATAGTGCCTTGTGTTTAGAGGGTGAAAAGGAGGGAGAAAATAGTAACTCCTAAGATCATAACTGATTGAATTGCAAACTGCATAGATCTGTTGATTGTATCTGCAGTTCAAAAAGGTACCATACAGTAATGATATCAATAAATAATATTGCTGGCTCATAGAGCACACACAAACTAAGGATCACAGGGATTATTTAGCATAGAGCTCCTTGTGACTTTAATAGCTTGCAGGTGGTATGCAGAAATGAGCCAAGTTATTTAATACTATTAAGCATTAAAGAAAAGATTTCATGTGAGTGTCCTTCATATGTTCTACACATGCATATACAGGACAGGATGTCAGAGATGGGGTCAGTAGTTTATTTTCCTGAATTAGTGATCACATATACTGCTTTAAGGATAATTCAACAACAACAACGAAAATGCATATCCACAAACTTTTTATTTGTAATACAACATTTAGAAAGGCCATATTGAGTTAAATGAATACAGGTTTGTGTTACTGCCAGGCTAGAGCCGAACAGACATGCAAATACTTAGTAACATAAAAACTGCCATATCAAGTCAGACCCATGTTCTATCTAGTATGGCATCCTATCTGCAAAGGTGACCAGTATTAAATGCTTCAGAGGCAAGGGCGGCTCTCGCTTTTTTGCTGCCCCAAGCACAGCAGGCAGGCAGCCTTCAGCAGCTTGCCTGTGGGATGTCCCCGATCCCGCGGATTCGGCAGCTTGCCTGCAGGAAGTCTGCTGGTCCTGCGGCTTCGACGTACCCACCGCCGAATTGCCACCGAATCTGCAGGACTGGCGGTCCTCCCGCAGGGAAGCTTCCAAAAGCTGCCTGACTGCCACTCTTGCAGGGACTGGCAAGGCGCGCCCCACGGCTTGCCGCCCCAGGCACACGCTTGGAGCTCTGGTTCCTGGAGCCGCCGCTGTTCAGAAGAAGTTGTAAGAAGCCTGAAGTATGAGTAATTGAATGATCTAGCTATCGGCGTAGCCTCTTCCTCATCCTCCTCCAGAGATGGTTGCATGCTGTGAAGCAACAGAGTTTGTATCCTTTCCAAACTTCTGACCCTTTTATAATCCTGTCTGATGTTATTGTGGATGTCCTCATCTATATAAATGCCTAAGCTATAGTTTGGCAATAATCTCCATAGGCTAATTGTGTAAAAGTTTCTATTCTAAAATTGCCTTTCAGTTTAATTGAGCATCTCCTTGCTCATATGTTGACTGCGTAAATAGCAGTGCCTGATTTTACCATGTCTATACTATTCATTATTTAATTTTGTATATATCTCATATATCTGCTTATTCATCTCTTCATATTTAAACAGGCCCTGTTTTTTAGTGTCTCCTCATATGGAAGTTTTTTCCATGTCTCTAATCACTTTTGTCACCTGTCTTTTTGTTCTGATTTTTAACTCCAAATGAGGAAGACAGATCTTTCTTCCTCATCTGACCACCTTTGTGGGAGGCTGTTAACACTTGAGGGGTTCTCTTTCTCTTCCACCCTCCTGTGGGTGTGCTTGAAAATGGTAGGTGTGTGAGGTCTGGTCTACACTACGCGTTTAAGCCAAATTTAGCAGCATTTAACCGATTTAACCCTGCACCCGTCCGCACAACGAGGCCCTTTATATTGATATAAAGGGCTCTTTAAACCGGCTTCTGTACTCCTCCCCGACGAAAGGAGTAGTGCTGAAATCGGTATTGCCATGTCAGATTAAGGTTAGTGTGGCCGCAAATTGACGGTATTGGCCTCCGGGCAGTATCCCACAGTACACCACTGTGACCGCTCTGGAAAGCAATCTGAACTTGGATGCACTGGCCAGGCAGACAGGAAAAGCCCCGCGAACTTTTGAATTTCATTTCTTGTTTGGCCATCGTCGAGCTCTGATCAACACAGGTGGCGATGCAGTCCCAAATCCAAAAAGAGCTCCAACATGGACCGTATGGGAGATACTGGATCTGAACGCTGTATGGGGAGACAAATCTGTTCTATCAGAGCTCCGTTACAGAAGACGAAATGCCAAAGCATTTGAAAAAAATCTCCAGGCTAGGAACACGAGTCCACAGCACAGTGCTGTGTGAAAGCGTAACGGAAAGCCAAAGAATCAAATGGAACGCTCAGGAGGGAGGAGGGGTATCGAGGACTCCAGACCCCATATTCCCGCAGTCTCTGAAAAGCATTTGCATTCTTGGCTAGCTCCCAATCCCGTTAGGGTCAAACACATTGCCGGGGTGGTTCAGGTATATCTCACAATTACCCCCCCCTTCCCCGTGAAAGAAGGGGGAAAATCGTTTCTTGACTTTTTCAATGTCACTGTAAGTCTACTGCATGCTGCTGGTAGACGCGTTTGTTTTGCGGCACTGAACAGCAGCAAACGCCTTCGTCCGACGCTTCGCCTTCACCGGGGTAGCAGAACCAGTAAGTGCAGAAGGACTGGTAGCCATCCTTGTCGTCGTCATCCCGTGAGTGGCGTCCCTGGCTGTGCCTCAGGTGAGGTCGGCTGGTGGGCACCTGGGTAAAAAAGGAAAGACTCCCGGTCATTCCCAGGCAGATGGTACAGAACGCTGGTAACCATCTTCTATCATAGCAACTGGTGGGCTGATGCTCCAATCAGCGTCCCCTTTATGTCTAAAGAAAAGATTCTGTACTGCCTGGACTATGGTAGCAGCGGGATGCTGGGCTCCTCTCCCTCCACCGTTTAATGTTCTGCCTAGGCTATCATAGCAGCTGGAGGCTGCCTTCCCCTCATTTTATCTCACTAAAAAGTCAGTGTTTCTTTCTTTATTACGTCATCCACAAATGGGGGGACACGGCATTGGTAGCCCAGGAGGGTTGGGGGAGGAGGGAAGCAACGGGTTGGGTTGTTGCAGGGGCACCCCCCGTGAATGGCATGCAGCTCCTCATTTCTGCAGGATCTGACACGGAGCGGCTGCGCTCTCTGGTACCCTGGTTCTCTAGTACACTTGCCCCATATTCTAGGCAGGGCTGACTCTATTTTTAGATAAAACATAAAGGAGGGAATGATTCGGGGAGTCATTCCCATTTTTGTCTTTGCGCCCCTGGCCAACCTCAGTGAAGGCCAGCCAGGGGCACTCATGACAGCAGCAGACAGTACAGAACAACTGATAACCATCATCTCATCGCCAGTTTACACTGGCATGGCAGGTGGTGCAGAACAACTGATAACCATCTCTGCTACCTTGCAAAGGCAAATGAATGTTGCTGTGTAGTGTTGCAATACTGCCTCTGTCAGCGGCATCCAGTACACATATGGTGACAGTGACAAAAGGCAAAATGGGCTCCATGGCTGCCATACTATGGTGTCTGCCAGGGCAATCCAGGGAAAAAGGGTGCGAAATGATTGTCTGCCATTGCTTTCACGGAGGAAGGAATGAGTGATGGTGTTTACCCAGAATCACCCGCGACACTGTTTTTGCACCATCATGCATTGGGATCTCAACCCAAAATTCCAATAGGTGGGGGAGACTGCAGGAACTATGGGATAGCTACGGGATAGTTACCCATAGTGCAACGCTCCAGAAATTGACACTAGCCTCGGTACATGGACGCACACCGCCGAATTATTGTGCTTAGTGTGGCTGCATGCACTCGACTTCATACAATCTGTTTTACAAAACCGGGTTCTGTAAAATCAGAATAATCCCGTAGTGTAGACATACCCTGATAATGGTGCACAGCTGGACAGTCTTTGTTAAATATTCAACATTAAACATTGGTGGGCTTGGGCTTGTGCTCTTGAGAGATCTAAGGGATAATTGCCATCACTAGCTGACAAGAGCGAGGAGCGTTGCAGAGGCAGAATATGTAACTTAAGGTGCGAAAAAACACTTGTGCTTTATTCTGTGCTGATGTTTTTCCACCACACTGAAGGAATGGCATTGTGATCTGGAGGGAACTACCTCTGTTGCCTTTGACCAGACGTTATTAGAATGCCAGGTCTTTCTTCTGGAAAGCACAGGGGAAACCCACTTGAAAGATATATAAAAATCTTGCATGCCTGTACTGTGTGTACAGTATGCAGTAGCTGCCTGAATCACCCTACCTCTTTTGCTTCAGGTTAGAATTGCAAATAGCCTGCCATTAACTCCAAACATATGAATGCATTTTTTCATGTTTCAAAAAAACCCCAGGATTATAAATAGTAAAGTAGATTGAAAACTGCTCCACAGACTATTTTTAAAATGGGCAAGCTGAGAAACATCTGTAGAATAAATTTTCTATTAAGTATTAGAGGAACCTCTTACCTGTAAGTGGATGCCAATTAACATTTTATAAAGCCTTCTGTTTTTTCTCTTAAACCAACTTCTGTGAATTAGTACAGATAAAATATAAACCCATCTTTCGTATGCAACAGATTTGTGCTTTGATTTGCGAGGTAAGGATTTTTGGTGGGTAGTGGGCTTGATTTTTTTACATTTTATGTTACTTATCCTGAGGATCTTTCATATTGTAAAGACATGAGTCAAGCAAACACTTCTCCTACTAGCCCAGCTTGCAACCACTCTATTTTTGGCTGAGGACTTGGTGCAACTCATTCTAAGACCATGAATGCCTCACTATTAAATCTCCTTGGGTTAATCTTGAATTATGTACGGTTCTTCCTCTTCACAGGCTGAGCATACTGTTTATTCAGTGCTCTCTGTTTAGGTCAAGACCCCAACCTCAAGGTCAGGGTTTCTCAAACTTCATTGCACCACAGCCCCCTTCTGACAACCAGATTTACAACATGATGCTAGGAAGGGAGGGGGATGTCAAAGCCTTGGGCAGTGGGCCTCAGACTTTGGCTTCAGCCCCGAGCCCCAACAGGTCTGCCAGCCCTGACAACCCCATTAAAATGGGGTTTGACCCACTTTGAGGTCCCAACCCACAGTTTGAGAACTGCTGCTCTAGGTCTTGCTCAAGCAAGTAGACAAAATTGAAAAGAAAATGTTTAACTAGCTTTCACAGGCAAATCTAAAAATGTGGAAGACCAACTGTTGCTTATATTTTAACTTCTTAGCACTCTTGACTTGTTAAGAGCATCAACTGGACCAGCGCTCGGAATGTTGGGGAACTTTTGTTTCTTCCTGAAGCAATCAGGTTTGCCTCCTAGGGAGAAGTGTGAGGACTTGGCTATTCCACTTAGTTTCACCAGAACAACTCTCTGAGGGACTTTTCCTTCTTCCCCCAGTTTCATAACTCAGCAAATAAAGAAAACAGCAGCAAACTTGTAAATAATAGCATTGTGAGTGTACTTTCATAACTGTTTCAGTTCTAGTTGTTAACTTCATTGAAAAAATTAGTATAGGCAAGAAGTATGGGGGGAGGAATAGCTCAGTGGTTTGAGCATTGGCCTGCTAAACCCAGCGTTGTGAGTTCAGTCCTAGAGGGGGGCCACTTAAGGATCTGGGGCAAAATCAGTACTTGGCGAAGGCAGGGGGCTGGACTCAATGACCTTTCAGGGTTCCTTCCAGTTCTATGAGACAAGTATATCTTGATTTATTTAATTACTTATAAGTGTTTTGCAAGGATTGTTGCAGTAGCATGTTAACTAGAATGCGTACATCTGGAAGAACAGGCTAACTTTAGTCTGCTGAGGGGGAAAAAGCCCAAACCATGGCATTTTCAGACTGTGTAAGTGTTTATCTGAGCAGCTAGTAATCGTTAGATGTTTTTGGATGAGGGTTTGAGTAAATGCCTAAACCTTCTGTGTTGCCCTAATTTATCTGGGAAGTTCCACCTAGTAACTCTCATCCTTTTTGAGCAAGTGTTTCTATGGCACTTGTAGTTTTCTTTCTTAGTGCAACATCCAGCCATAAAACCACATGTAGAGCTGCAGGACTCATGTTTTGTGTGAAATGTGGACCTTGTGTGGCTTACCACACCCTTATCAGGAATCTGGGCTGTCATATGTACTCAGCAGTTCATTCCTGTGTGATCTGGCAGAACCGGGTTAGTCTGTGGCTGGCTTCAGGGACTACATATGAATAATGTTTTTAATCTGTTTACCAAAGGCAATTCTATTGCTCAAGTCTAGTGAGTGTGTGCGTGTCTTACTAGGAACTTTCAACCGAAGAACCTGCATTTGTTACAACCAAATTGACCTGTTTGTGGAAATGGGGTGTGTGAGGAAAATATACACCCTGATTTAGCATTCACTGAAAATGTGGTGAGAAAAAGCAGCACCTATAAATCCTTCCTTGTAATAACAAAGTACAAATTACTTTTAAGGAGCCTTTGTTTTAGAAACCCATAGAGTTGATTGGACTAAGATTCTCTTTATTGTTTACAAAGTCAGTTTAATTCTTGGTCTCCAAAACAAACAAGTATTTCAGTGCACCTTTTTCCTTAATTAAAAAAAAGCCAATATCAAGAGTTTTGCACAGCAAACCTAAAACAAAGCAGAGTGTGTGCACGAAAATCTTGGATACCACTTAAGGGACAGTTTGTTATACAAAGGATTTTTTAAAATTAGCTTTCTGTTATCTGTAATTTAGATTGCAGGCTCCTTGGGTCCAACTGCTAGGCACAACAATGATGCTAAATAGTCTAGACTTTTTTTTTTTGTAGTGGCAATACATGCAGCCACACAAGTCCAGAAATTAGACTTTTAAGGCCATGTGGACAGTATCAACAATCAAATCATAAACGGATCAAAATACAAGAAGTTTTCTTTTCATTTGGAAAGGGATTAACTTGACTACAAAACATGGATTACTTTGTCACTACAAACTAACATTGAATCTAGTAGTGGTCTACCCAGCTAAAAAAAAGTTGAGTAGATAAATGGATGCCATAGAAACTTAACTCATCTCTTTAATAATAGCAGGTTTTTTTGTGTCTATGTATTGATGGAAATAGCACTAATACTGCATATTCTCTCAGTTTAGGATAGTAACTGTGCTGCTTAGGTAAACAACTCCTACGTGAAGCAACTGGAATCACTTTTCCTTAAGTTTCATTGACACTTATCCAAATTTTTTCAACAAGAATCATGACAGTCAGCCTTGTCTGGGTGACAGAGCTGGTACGTGGAAGTGAGTTTGGCTTCATAGAAATGCATTAATTTGCAGGGGACTTCAATTTGGAATTTAGACAACCCTCCACCCTCACACCTGCATGTGAAGCAGTTTTATTTTTACTAACAATTCTTTATTCACCCCATCCTGTCTTGTAGGTATTGCTACTTTCTGGGAGACCCAGGTTAGGAATAACTTTTTGGTTCTTTATATGTGTGGGACTCTCCTGTTGGAGTAACTACTGGGGCTCTTGAAAAATTTAAGGGATTGCTCAACTGATTGGTTTATAGCAGGACCTCTTAGCTTGTATGCCCCAAATTAAGAAACACAGTAAAAGAACTAAAAAAGAGCCACCGTGGCTTAACAACCATGTAAAAGAAGCAGTGAGAGATAAAAAGACTTCCTTTAAAAAGTGGAAGTCAAATCCTAGTTAGGCAAATAGAAAG
>NC_133783.1:26387890-26434688 GCF_003597395.2 Chelonoidis abingdonii
TGAAGTCCATAAATGGCTATTAGCCAGGATGGGTAAAGAATGGTGTCCCTAGCTTCTATTCGTCAGAGGATGGAGATGGATGGCAGGAGAGAGATCACTTGATCGTTGCCTGTTAGGTTCACTCCCTCTGGGGCACCTGGCATTGGCCACTGTTGGTAGACAGATACTGGGCTAGATGGACCTTTGGTCTGACATGGTATGGCCGTTCTTATGGAGGAAAATACCCTTTCTGCTCCAAGTGTGCTACAGTAAGTGTCATCATGAAGGGGGCAAAATGGTGACTTCACTGAATATACACAAAAGATTTGTCCATTTCTTTTTGGTTGGGACTTGGTAGGATGTGGACACAGAACCAAAGGTCAAATGACTGAGACGGTTACTACCATATGTCAAAAACTCTTGAAATAACCCGTAATTGATATACTGTGCAATCTGTGAATGTATTATCTGAAGTGTAAGTCACACGGGGTTGTCAGATAGGGATGGAGCAGAAGAGTCATCTTCAGTTAAAAAGAATGTTGGAATTGCATTTTGTTGAGACTCTTGAGATGAAGGTGAAGTTAGGCTATTAAGCAGCATCCATGGTGACGTTGAATCCTTCCTTGTTAAGCTGCACCACTAGATCTATTTCTTTTCTGTCTATTAACAGGTGACTAAACCCTAGAACTGAAATAAACACCAAACTTCACTTTCAACAGATGGGAAGGATTTTTTTAAAAAAAAGTGAGGGGGAGGAGTTAATCCATATGGAGTGGTACACAAATGCTGCATTCTGAAGAAAATCTGAGTGGAAACTTTGACAGTTGTATTTGTTGGTGGCTTTCACTGGTGTTTACCTTGGTCAAATGTTTTTTAGTTTTATAACATTTAAAAAGGAAAAGTTTGATCTTGCATCTTTCTTCAAAGAAAATGAGGCTTAAGTAAAATGTACAGGCAGAATTATTACAAATCTAACCATGGGGAGGCATGTCCACTCATGTAACCAATGAGGTAAATCCAAATACAACCAGCATGCAAATGTGTGATTTAAAAAAACAAACAAACAGTAAAATGACATCCACAAAGCTATAAGGCCTCCAGGGACTAGATTAGCCTTTGAAAAGAGAAGAGCACCTGCTGCCTAGAAAAATAGTTTCTGAAGCATGAAAACATACTTGTGAGATATGAACTGAAAATTTTATTTTATTTTATTTTATTTTTTACTGTAGAGATAGTAGAAATGTAGAATCTAGCATGGTTGAAGGGCCACTGGGATGTCCAAGTAATTTATTGTGAGCTTTCAGCATGTTAATTGAATAGAAACTATGTTGAAACTCTGACAAAGGTTCCACTATGAAGATGCTAGAACAGTTAAGTAGGTGTTAACCCCCTCCTCCCACCACTTCAGGGGACACAGAAAATATAGTTTTAAACAGCAATTTAAAAATCCCCTTTCCTGTTTAGACCTCACCTTTTCATCATCTGACTTTTGTTTGTCGTCATATTATTTACAAGCCATTGACATAGACGTTTTCTTGCTAAGTCACCCAGTTTTGTGAGATCCCTTTGTAATTCTTCACAGTCAGCTTTGGACTTAACTATCCAGATCATTGATGAATATGTTGAACAGCAATTGTCCCAGTACAGATTCCTGGGAGATGCCTCTGTTTTTCTCTCTATCGTAAAAAACGGGCATATATTCCTTCCCTTTGTTTCCTATCTTTTAACTAGTAACTTATCTATGAGAGGACCTTTCCCTATTATCCGATGACTGCTTACTTTGATTAAGAGCCTTTGGTGTGGGACCTTATCAAAGGTTTTCTGAAAGTCCAGTTACACTGTATCGATAGGATCTTTGTCCACATGCTTGTTGCCACCTTCAGAGAATTCGACTGGTGCTGAAAGTAGTTGCCAGTATTGCCTCTGGAGACTGCTTTAAAAACTGATGTTACGTTAGCTATCATTGAGTCATCTAGTACAGAGGCTGATTTAAGCAGTAGGTTACATATCACAGTTGTTAGTTTTGCAATTTCAGATGAGTTTATTCAGAATTCTTGAGTGAACACCATCTGGTCCTGGTGACTTATTGCTGTTTAATGTATCAGTTTGTTCCAAAACCATCTCTACTGACACCTCAATCTTGGACAGTTCCTCAGATTTGTCACCTAAAAAGAATGGCTAAGGTGTGGAGATCTCCCCCAGGTCTTCTGCATTCAAGAGGGATGCAAAAAATTCATTCAGCTTTTCTGTAATGGCCTTGTCTTCCTTGAGTGATCCTTTAACACTTTGTTTGCCCAGTGGCCCCACTGGCCAGGTAGGCATCCTGCTTCTGATATACTTTTGAAAAAATTGCTGTTAGTTTGTGTTTTTTTGCAAGTTTCTCTTTAAATGATTTTTTGATCTGCCTAACAATACTTTTCTCTCATGTAATAAAACATCAGGTGCTGGAGTCATCTTAAGCACCAGAATACTGTAGGACTGGCAAAAAAAATATTTTTTTTAAATTTTAAATGAGTTTTTAAAATAAAAACCTTTTCTTTTAAAAAAAAAAATCAGTCTTAAAGTCTCAACTTACTATAATCTATTTTCTTGTGCCCTCCTTCTTTGTGTCTGTAGTAGTTTATGCCCCCTGCCACACAAGTACATATACTGATTAAAAAAAATTAGGGCTGGTGATTAATTGCAGTTAACTCATGCGATTAACTGACAAAAAAAATTATTACGATAAAAAAAATTTATTGTGATTAATTGCACTTTTAATTGCCCTGTTAAACAATAGAATACCAATTTAAATGATTTAATATTTTGGATGTTTTTCTACATTTTCATATGTATTGTATTCTATGTTGTGACTGAAATCAAAGTGAATTTTTATTACAAATATTTGCACTATAAAAATGCTAAAAGAAATAGTATTTTTCAGTTTGCCTCATACAAGTACGGTAGTGCAATCTTTGTTGTGAAAGTGCAGTTTACAAATGTAGATTTGTTTATTTTTTTTGGTTACATTACTGCACTCAAAAACAAAACAATGCTCCAGCGGTCCCGGGGCTTGCCCAGAATAAGTCACAGAGGTCCGGAAGGTCACTGAATCCATGACCTCCATGGCAGAATCGTATCCATATCTAAAATTAAATGTGCACACCATGTCGTAGCAAATAGATTAAAGTACAGATGGAAGCCACTTTGTATAGTGCTATGCAAACTTAATAGAAATCCATCAAAATGCACAGTGCCATCTGAGGACCTGATATGTCAGGAGGAATTAGCTAGTTATTCATTGTTGTGGGTTAAATGTGCACAGTAAGCCCCCCGCCCCCCCCCGCCGCCTCAGAAGCTTCTTACTCCTCCCCCACACAATATATTCTATACTGCCTAGTTTGAGATTCTTATTGGTCGCTAACCTTTAAAACATGTTGATTTGCAGCTAAATACAGTCCTTAAATCTGGTACTATTGTCAGCTAACCAGGAGAACTCATTATATTTGTAGATATTTAGATAAGCAATTATATATCTTAACATGCATTTATTCAATATTATTTTTACAATATTAGATGATAAATGATGTATTTCTTATTTACTAGATTATGGTTTTTTTAAACTATGATTTGTCAAGCTGTATTCGGGTGGAAATTGGAGTTCAATTTAAAATGTAAAAATCATCTTATTAGCTTAAATGTGGTGGATATGTAAGGTAAAAATGAGTTTTATTAAAAAATGTTCTGCATTTAAAACTAATGGATTAATTAAACAAAGGAGGTATTAATTGGTCACAAATCATTTCTAAACACTAGCTACAATGTCTAGGATTTTAAAATTAGTACTCTTGCATGCTCTTTTTATTCATTATGCAATTTATATGTTTTTTTATATATATATAAATACTATGCAAATGCAATCAACATGTTTTAATGGTTACCAACCAGCAAGAAGCAACTTTTCTTCTTTAAGAAAATAATTAAAAATTACAAATAGAAAGCAAGATAAAAAATTGATCAAGGTTTTCTGCTTCTTGATTTAAATCACTTTAATATAAATCAATCCACCCTGCTAGATTCCATTCCCAAAATTGGTCCACTGTATGTCATATATTGCATAAAGGCTTTCTTCTAAACTATGGGACTGCTTCATAATGGATTGTTTTTGATGCTTGGAAGCAACACAAAATACTTCTAGGGGCAGTGAGTTTTTTTTAAAAAAAAACAACAGAAAGCCCCATCCTCTAACACAGTAGTTTTCAACCTACTTTTTTGTTTGCGTACCCCTAAAAAATTGCAAATGTAGGTGCGGAAAATCTTAAACATAATCTGTGGACCCCCAGGGGTCCATGGACCATGTATTGAAAACCACTGTTCTAACAGACGAAAGAAAGAAAGTCCTGAGGTTGATTTTTGAAAAAGGATGTTCAGCTTGGAAGGAATAATTCTAGAAACTCAGGCCAGACTCAGAATACTGTCTTCTCTATTTGTCCTAATCCACTGGTTAAATCTAAGTGTAATAGATTACATCTATTGGGTTTGAGATGCAGCTGCCTATGGTTATTGATTCATTCATTAATTGCTTCATGTTGTCTTAATATGGCTATAGATAAATGCTGTATAGTAATGCTATCTGTTAGAGCAGGCTCTTAAGCCTTAGTTCTTAGAGCTAGTTTTGCCATATATACCGCTGGTTTCTGTTTGAAGACTTGCAGGGTAATGGAGGTTGAGCAGGTGGCTGTGAAGAAGTAATGTGCCATCTATAGTTGAATCTATTTTGCTGGAATCTGTATAATCAGCACGGAAGGGAGGATTGGTGATGGAGGGGAACTTAAGTATGTCAAATATTTTAGTACCAAGAAAGTAACTTGAGCAGTTGTGAAAGTTTTGATAACTCTGATTAACCAAGTTTCCTACATGCATTCTATAGTGTTGCTTAAGATGACCCTCTACCACCTCACTTAGAAAATTGTCCCATTATTAACAGATGGTGACAATGTCAAGTAAGCTAAAGTGTGATGAGTTTCTGTACTGATGGACATTATGTAAATTACCTGCTTGCTTGTCTGAATTCATAATTCAGATATATTTCTCTAAATCAGTTTTATCACTTGTAAGTTGATGATTTTGAACATGATTCATTATGTTCTTGTACTTATGCGGCATTCAGGGCTTGTCTATATGGTATAACAACATGCACCATCGTAATGTAATCTGGGGTGTAATATGTAAGTGCTCTGAAGCGTTGTGCTCTAACTGATCTGTGCAGATCCTGTTGATGCACTCTGAAAGGTACCTTGTGCGCATTGATGTAGTCCAAGTTGAAACAGTACTACGAAAATGCACACTAGGTACCTTTTTAGAGCTCATCAGCAGGGTCTACATGAGACTTTTATAGCGCAAGGCTTCAGAGCGCTTTAGAGTTTACACCTCTCTGGTGAGCATTGCTGCACGGTGAAAACCCTAGCCCTAAGAAATAATGGTCACTTTTTCACATCTCTGCTTCACCAGCTGACTACACAAGAAGCTTTTTTAGCTATCTAAAAACCAAAAGGGATACATACAGGAAATGGAAGGAGGGGCCTGTCACCAAGAAAGTATATACGGGAATAGCATGAACATGTAGGGACATAATCAGGAGAGCCAAGGCAAAGAATGAGTTACAGCTGGCAAGCAATGTTAGAGACAACAAAGTTTTTTTTCAAATATGTTAGATAAAAATGATCAAGGACTGTGGGGGTCTGCTGCTTAATGGAGAAGATGAGCTGGTAATGGAAGATGATAGAAAAGCAGAGCTGTTCAATGATTACTTTTCTTCAGTCTTCTCACCAAAAAATAACATGACTGGAGGGCTAGCGAAGATACCATAGACAATAAAGGGGAAGGGATGTAGATAAGAATAAATAAAGAACATGTCAGAATGAGCTCAAATCAGCAGGGCCGGAGGCTGTTCACCAAGGGTACTGAAGGAATCAGCAGAAGAAATCTTGGAGCCACTGGCAATAATATTTACAAACTCGTGGACGAGAGAGTTGGTCCCTGAAGACTGGTGAAGGGCTAACAGGGAAAAAGGAGGAGCCGGAGAACTATAGACCAGTCAACCTGACTTAGATACCTGGGAAGCTACTAGAGCAATGTATAAAATATTTAATTTGCAAATAGCTGGAGGATGAAGGGGTAATCACTAGCAGCCAGCATGGATTTACCAAGAACAAATCATGCCAAACCAGCTTGATTTCTTTCTTTGACAGAATAACTGGTTTGGTGGATGAGGGGAATGAAGTGAACACAATATACCTGGACTTCAGCAAGGCTTTTGACACAGTCTCACATGACATTATGAAAAGTAAGCTGGAGAAATGTGGGCTCAGCAGAATGACTATTAAGTGGCTACGTAATTGGTTAAATAACCGCAAACAAAGAGTAACTATTAATGGAATTATGTCGGATTGGAGGGAGATCTTAATTGGGGTTCCACGGGGATCTGTTCTGGGTCTGGTGTTTAACATCTTTATTAATGACCTGGATGTAGGACTAGAGAGCACCCTGATCTAATTTGCAGATGACACAAAGCTTGGGGGTGGGTTGCCAACACTTTGGAGGATAGAGTTAAAATTCAGAGGGATCTAGATAAATTGGAGAACTGGGCTATAGACAACAAAATGAAATTCAACAAAGACAACTGTAAGATGCTAAACTAAGGGAAGAAAAACCAAACGCAAAAATGCAGAATGGGGAAAAACTGTACTGGCAGCAGCACTGCCGAGAAGGATGTGGAAGTTATGGTGAATCACAACCTCAATATGAGTCAGCAATGTGATGCAGTTGCAAAAAGAAGAAAATGAAATTTTAGGTTGCATTGACAGAGGCATAGCATGCAAGTCACGGGAGGTGATTTGTCCTGCTTTACTCAGTGCTGGTTAGGCCTTAGCTGAAGTACTGTGTCCAGTTTTGGTCACCAGTGTATAGAAAGGATGTAGAGAAACTGGAAAGGATCCAGAGGTGAGGGACAAAGATGATCAAAGGGATGGAATGCAAGCCATATGAGCTAAGTGTGGTGTTTAGATGTTGCTTGAAATTATTAGAACTGGGAGCACTGGCTGTTGGGAGTCTGAAAGGGGAGGAGTTGAGGAGGCAGAGTGAGAGTTAGAGGGCTCAGCAGCAGCTTGGTAAAGAGGTTTCCACTTCAAAAATAAAGTCCTGTTGAAGTTTATTAGTACGTTGCCTGGCTGATACAACACAAAGGCTGAAGGAACTGGGTATGTTTAGGTTGGAAAAGAGGAAGTTAAGGGGGGTTATGATAGCAGTCTTCAGATACTTGAAAGACTGCCATGAAAAAGATGGAGAAAAATTGTTCTCTTTTGCTACAGGGTGCAGAACAAGAGCATAGCATAGCACATTTAGATGAAATCTCAGGAAGAACTTCCTGACTGTAAGACTAGGCCAATTGAACATACTGCCTCGGGAGCTTCTTCACTGGAGGTTTTCAAAAGGAGGCTAGATAGCCATCTGTGTTGGATGGTTTAGATGACCCTTGTGGTTCCTTCTAATTCTATGATCACTTCTATCTCAGACCAGTTGCTTCCTTATTTACATATGCACTAATTATTTTTCTAAACTGTTCTCACTTTTGATGCAGGATGGTGGCTTTCATTAAACCTTCAGAAATGCTCCCTGATGGGTCAAAGCTCTATGTGATGGGATCCCATGTGAGGGGTGCAGCCTGTGACTGTGGGACCACTGTACCCCCTTAACTTTCTCCAGCCTGGGCTGTCTTTCACAATGCCTTGTGAGTGACTAGCAGCAAACCCCTCCAAGTGCTGTTATCACTTAGCACAACCGCATGTGGAGACCCTACACCGTTATATTGCATGAATACTCCCAGAGCCACTCATGAATCACACAGAGAGAGGCACCACAGCCAGATCCTCAGGAATATACCATCTTGCACTGCTCAAGATGGAGGGTGCAGATTTATTAATTGGTTCACCACTTCATCAGTGGAAAATGGATATACACCAGCTTTTGCAAAACCTAAGCAGATTTGCCACATACTTCATACAAAACTCACTGGTAAAGATAAACAGTCAAAGACAGATTTTTAAGTGATATTAAGTGATAAGCAAAAAGTCAGAGTTATTTACCAAAAGAAAAGAAAATATAACCATGCAGTCTAAACTCTCAACTCTATTAGACTGGGCAACATCTAGATTAAGAGGTTTTTCTCATCCTACTGGATATTGCAGTACTTGATATACAGGTTTGTCCCTTAAATCTGGGCCAGTCCCCTCACTTGGAGTGTTCAAAGTGTCCTTGTTGCTTGCAGCGTAGGTAGGTGAAGGAGAAAGGCGAAGCATGTGGCCACTGTTCTATTTTATATCTTCAGTCCCATGTGCTTGGGGAGCACAAGTCCAGGCATGTCTGAGGGCATTGCTGAGTCTCCAGTCAAGGTTGAGCAATTCCCCTGGTGTGGCCTCATGCAGGTGAGTCATTGCATTTTAGGTCCCTTGCGGGAGAATGGTTGTTGATGGGTTGATTGACACCCTGCCCAGTTGTTGGTTACTTTCCTTGCTGTTGCCTCTGGGGAGCTAATATCTGGCTGATTCCCCAACTTACAGCATGTTTTAGTGACAACAATACAACACAATTCTCATAACTTCATATGAATTAGTGATATACATATATGGATAGAGAAATAATTTTCAGCAGGTCATAACCATTCCCCTGATGCCTTACAAGGCATGCTTTATATGTAATATCAAAATTATATATAGATGAGGAATATGGAGGGTTACAGAGTGCTCCCCCAAGGTACAGAAATCACACTTTAAAAATGCTGACATGGCTTCCTTCGTTGAACTTGAAACTAGCAGCCTTGGTTTCCAACAGATGTCCCCAAAGAGAAGAGAATATGGTGGGATTTCATTCGCACTGGAGTTGGAGCTTTTTCTTGTAGTTGGGGGTACCATGGCTGATAGTTAATAAAAGAAAGTCCAGAGATCTCCAAGCTTGGACAGCTTTCATTTATCAGTGGCTCTTAGGGTATGGCTACACTTGCAATTTCAAAGTACTGCTGCAGAAGCATTCCTGCGGCAGCACTTTGAAGTGCAAGTGTGGTTGCGGCGCTAGCACTGGGAAAGAGCTCTTCCAGCGCTTCAGGTACTCCACCTCCCCATGGGGATTAGCTTACAGCACTGGGAGCTGCGCTCCCAGTGCTGTGGCACTGTTTACACTGGTGCTTTACAGTGCTGTAACTTGCTGCGCTCAGGGGGATGTTTTTTCACACCCCTGAGCGAGAAAGTTGCAGCGCTATAAAGCACCGGTGTAGCCAAGGCGTTAGCATTTCAAGAGTCTGAGGCAATTGTTTTAAATATCACTGAACCTCTGCTGAACTCTTTCTCATAAAAATTAGAAGGCACGTGCTTCAGAGTATGTCTGTTGCCCAAAACTAGTTGGAAGGGGTTATGTTGATTGATGCATTCCACAGGGGCTCAGCATATTATCTTTGCAGTATTTCTAGTCCATGGACCCAAATGTAAAACTGAACCCAGCTTATCCAACACATTGAAGTGCAGAGGAGTGCTAATGTTAGGGTAACAGTCTAGCTTCTGTGACTTCTTGATATTTATACCTTTGTAGTAATGTTTGTTTCCTAAGGACGCTGCTACAATTGTTCAGAACTAGCACAACACTTTGATTTGCCTTGAAGGGATATGGTTTAGTGGAGTGGGCTTCATTGTGTTTAGTTTGTGGATTTTACTATCTAAACTGCATCTCATCAGTTTTCCCGTCCTGCTCGCTGTTGCTGCTTTCCCTACTTTTCCTTCAGTCTAGGATGGGTATGGAAGACTTTGAGTAATGCACAAAGAAATTTGATATATTTAGCTTTTGAGTTTGACTCTGTTTCAGAAACTAGTAAATTCCATGGCAGAAAACTTCAAAGCTATATGGAGTAAATAGACTGAAATATATGCAAGTGGCTGATGGTTTTCCACTTGCAAACAGTTTGCTTAATGGTAGCCCGGGATGCTTTTAGCCCAGAAGACTTAGGGATGTGGGGATGATGAGGTTGGGGGTGGTGGTGGAGAAGGGGGAATCTGTTTGATCAAATTGCCCCCTGCTGTTTTGCTCAGTTTAAATTCTGAGCATAGAATTGACAATTGTAGGGCATGGCTATACTTGCAAATGTAGAGTGCTTTGAGTTAAACCAGCCTTCATAGAGTGCAGTAGGGAAAATGCTGCAATCTGTCCACACTGACAGCTGCAAGCACACTGGCGTGGCCACATCTGTGGCACTTGCAGCGGCCACAGAGAACAGTGCATTGTGGTAGCTATCCAGCATGCAAATGGATGCAGCGTGCTTTTCAAATGGTGGGGGGTGCAGTGTACCAGAGTAAGTGGGTTTTTGGAGGGCTGAGAGCATGTCAGCATGCTGTCTTGTAAGTTCAGACAGCAGCAGGTCCCCCTCCCCCCTGCCTCTCTCTCTCTCACACAGCATTCCACATTAATGGTTTGCTTTGTTAGCCGCATTCCTGCAGGGATTCCAAAACAATGATAAAAGTGGCCACTTGACTTAAGGGGATTATGAGACGTTTCCAGAGGCCGATTAAAGCTCAGTAATGCAATACCTCGTTCTCACTGACGCCCAGGTGTTTCATCCGAGGCGCACCAAGCGTTATGCTTCTCGCAGAGGTGGATTACCAGGAGTGCTCTAGCCATGGAGTCAGAGGGCTCTAACTGCCTTGCCAGTGTGGATGGGTCATGAGTTAAGGTACCCAGGGCTGCTTTAATGAGCTCTAACTTGCAAGTGTAGCCAAGCCCTTAGATACATGCTTTATACTGCATCAGTCCTGTATGCAGTTTTAATAGAATTTGCTAACAACTTACGAGCTGTAAGAACAGTTTTGTTTTAGTTCATGAGCTGTTGGAAAATTATTTAACATAGGAAACAGAAACTGCTTTTGATAATGTATGTTGTGAGGCTTGGGTCTGCTCTTTGTGTGTAAGCATGTTCCCTTTGTAGAATTTCAAATGTAAGCAACACTTGTCCACAAGCTGTTATATTGGTTACTGTGTCTGGTAATTCTGGACACAGAATATAGTAATCACAAGCTCATGAACCTGGTTTCTGTATCCAGGATCCCCCAGTGTTTAGAAGGTCTCATTTTAGTACTCTGTATATTCACATTGTTTATTTGGCCCATAGAATTTTTAACACATACAAATAGTATTTCTATGTTGAAATGAATGTGTGTGAACTTAGAAGCCATTTTCTGAAAAAATGTCCAAAATACATTTTGTTCAGTTAACAGGATCTGGAGATTTTTGATTGGCTGAGGTAATAACTCTTCTGTCCTAGAAAAAGCCATTATAGAAAGAATATTCTCTCTCTTGAATAAACATGCATAAAAAGGATATAATAAACAATTGCTGTTGGAGGAATGGGACTATTACTACTAACAGCAAAATTACCTCTCAGAATAAAAGAATTACTAGTATTTGTGGATCTCACTGCTGTCACTTGAGACAATTTGTACTGGAAGAAATCACATATCCCCTCATCATCCTCCCTAATGGCATGTATACAGATTTATAGTAGAAATTTTGTAAAGGAACAGTGCTGTTAGAAAATGCATTTTAGTATAATATCATTTTATGTGGGCTTCTTTCAGAAAGTTCTGGCTTTCAAAACCTTTTGTGAGTTAAGGACACATGTAATTGAACACTATACTGAAGCTAGTGCAGACATGGTTTAATTTTTTGTGAATTGTCATATTCCTGAAAACTGTAATGTAAAGACACCACCTGACATGCCTAAATAACTTGGGATTCCTTTAAAAAAGAAAGAAAATAGTGAGTTCCTCATTCTAACCAAATGTAAGTTGGTATCTGTCTTGTGCTTTACTGGCTAGTGTAACTTGTAAATTGGGGCAATGCTCTTGTGCAGGGTACACCTTGCAATTCTTGGTGTGTCACAGGGTACACTCGTTGCATGTGGCACCTCCTCCTAGTGGCTCCCAGGGATTAGTTCTTTCCAGGCACTGCCCTCCTGTGGCAGTGTCTCTCTTTCACCCCGTGGCCCATCTCACTCCCGGAGCTGCAGCTTCCTGCTTGTGGCTTGGCCCTGCAGCCAGGTCACTACAAGATTTCTCCTAAAGTCCTTCTGCACAAATAGTCTCAGGCAGTCTTCTCCAGCACTGCCCTGATGGTGCCACTTCCCCAGTGGCCAGTAGGGGAACCTGGATCTGCCAACTACTCTGGGTTCCAGTCCAGGGACCCTCAATAGGGTTGCAAACCCTCCCAGCTTGGGTAGGAGTCTAATCTGGGAGATTTGAGGGTGCTAGAAGTCTGGTGGTACAGCAGGATGAAAGCAGGCTCTCTACCTGCCCAGGCTTTGCACCGCTCCCAGAAGCAGCTGGCATGTCCAGCAGTGGCTTCTAGATGGAGGTGTGGCCAGGAGGTTTTTGTGTACTGCCCCGAGTGCCACCTTCACAGTTGCTATTTGCCAGCAACTGGGAACTGTGTGGGAAGTGGGAGATGCGGGGATGAGGCCTTCAGGCAGGGGCAATGCACAGAGCTTCTTGGCTGCCCCTGACCCTAGGAGCCACTATCAGGCATGCCACTGCTTCGGGGAGCCACCTGAAGTAAGCACCGCCCAGCTGGAGCCTGCACCCTAAACTTCCTCCCGCACCCAAACCCCCTGCCCTAGGCCCTTCTCACACCCAAAGTCCCTCCCAGAGTCTGCACCTTGAGCCACCTCCTGCACCCAAACTCCATCCCAGAGCCTGCATCCCACACCCCCTCCCACTCCTCAACTTCCTGCCCCAGCCCTGTGAAAGTGAGGGTTGGGGAGAGCGACCAATGCAAGGAGGGGGGTTGGAGTGGGTGCGGGTCAGGCCCTCGGAGGAAGGGCAGGGCAGGGGCATGTCCTTGAGGAAGGGGCAGGGAAGGGATTGTGGCAAGGGTGTTTGTGCGATTAGACAGTTGACAACCCTAACGCTCACCTTAGCAGTTGTGAGCTTTACTCTCCCAGCCCTCACTACTCCTACCCTGGGCTGCTTCCTGCAACTCCTGATTCCCCTCCTTTCTTATGTGTACCAGCTCCAAACCTTCCTTCTGCTCTGTTCCTGGCTTATATAGGCTCCACCTGTACCTCGTCAGCTGGATACCATCAGCAATTAGGTTCCAGCCCTCTTTGGCTTCTCCTCCAGGTGCAGTCTGGCCAGTTAATAGGCCTATTTGGCCACCTTAACCCCTTCCAGTCCTGTATGGGGTAGACACCCCATCACATGGTGCTTTGGAACTCTATATTTGCTAGATAATCTTGGTATTAGTTAGAGCCTCACCGTGTTTTGTGAAGTTGGGCTGTAAAGCACAGAAATCATTTTCAAGTTTCTCAAGTGATTATGCTTGTATGTATTTAATTTCTGCCAGATGTCTGATGCTAGTGTTGGAACCTTCCAGTTAAATTGGGTGCCCCAGTGCAGTAGTTTAACAGAAACACCTATGAATGTTGCAGATAAAACTTAATTACAAAATCCACATTATACCTGAGGATCTTCCAGAAAAGAATGCAAGGAAGAATGCATTCCTTCCCATGAATGCCTGTGGTGGCAATAATGTTATTTGAGATGGAAGTAGGATCCTGGTGAAAGTTGTCTCTGAAATGATTGATTCTCAAAAAAGAAAATGTAAACTGCTGATTTTTCCTTCCTTTTTAGAAAAGGTAAGTAATAGTTGTTACCAGATTTGCCCATTACTTTGGGGTATGCTCATTTATTTGGTTTACTCTTCTGGGTGGGGGGGGGTTGGGAGAAGAATGATGTGTAATTCTGTCAATGTACTGCTTATGTCACATGTGTTTTAACATGGAGCTCTACTCCTCCCTTTTGCAAGTCCCTTCCCAATGACGCTTTCCTAAGGCTGGGTTCCTCTGGCTCCAGAACCATGCGCGCGCACGCACACACACTAACAGAGCAAGTTTGAGGGGACTAGGTCAACCAGCACTTTCAAGCTGACCTCTTATATGCCCCTGGACTCAATGGACTGAGTGAAGCAGTACTTTCAAGCTGCCACCGTTACGCGTCCCAGATTCAGGATGTCCCTATCCCCATTCTCACATCACAATTGTACTGGTAGTAACCTACTTGTTGAGCAACGCCACGGAATTATTGGCACTGCAGGGATCTTTAGCTTAGGTAAAAGAAGCTTCACTGTAGAGTAAATGGGGGGGAAGCTAAAAACACAAAAGAGTAAAGCTCAGCAAGAGAGAGAGAAGCAACCAGCTTAGCCATAAAAGTTATTTATTGAGTAATGGTGATAACTACACAAGGAGGGCTAACCCAACATAACCTACATTATTAAAGGTTAATACCTAAGCTAGAAAGGAAAACAGAGAGAAGGAAGGGGATCTCATTGCTCCCTGAAGCTTGGACTGGTCAAGGTTCCCAGATGATGATGGTAGCTGAGGGCAGGAGACAGGCAGAGCCCCAGCACGATCAGTCAGGAGATGGAGTCTCAGTGGAACTGATGCAGAGTTTGGGTCTATGCATCAGAACACTGACTGGAGGGTGAGTGTATTTTCCGCTACAAAAATCTCTAATGCTTCAAGGGAGAATGCTAGATTTGTTTATTGGTAAAACCCTTCAGTCATCAGTTTATTTAGGCTAGACCAGGGATCAGCAACCTTTGGCACATGGCTCTCCAGAATAAGCACCCTGGCGGGCCAGGCCAGTTTGTTTACCTGCCGCATCTACAGGTTTGGCCAATCGCAACTCCCAGTGGCTGCGGTTCTGTCAATGGGGACTACGGGAAGCGGTGCGGGCCAACGGATGTGCTGGTTCTCTGTTCTCCATGCTGTATGCCAGAGGTAGGCAACCTATGGTACGCGTGCCGAAGGCGGCACGCAAGCTGATTTTCAGTGGCACTCACACTGCCCAGGTCCTGGCTACCGGTCTGGGGGCTCTGCATTTTAATTTAATCCTAAATGAAACTTCTTAAACATTTTAAACACCTTATTTACTTTACATACAACAATAGTTTAGTTATATATTATAGACTTATAGAAAGAGACCTTCTAAAAACTTTAAAATGTATTACTGGCATGCGAAACCTTAAATTAGAGTGAATAAATGAAGACTCGTCACACCACTTCTGAAAGGTTGCCGACCCCTGCTGTATGCACATTGAGATGTCTCCCTGTCCGGTCCTTCGTGCAGATGAGGCCGAGTTGTCTCTGTTCTTGTCTCTGTTCTTTCTGTATTCTTATGGAGATGTCTTAATCTTGTCACCCTTGTCAGGAGGGGTTTAGGTGTCTCCCATCCTCCCTTCATTGCTCTCTGCAAGTCTTTTCTCTGATGGGTTTTGGTTTAAGCAGAGACTGGTGTGTGTGTGTGTGTGTGTGGTGGCGGGGGGGGCGGGGACACATTATCTTTCATGAGTCAGACAGGCTGGATAGTGTGCCCTGGTTCCCCAAGAATACAGAGCTGACTGGTATCATAGTGGACAATTGAAATGAACATAACTTTCAGTGATATTTAGCTGTCTCAAAACCCTAAGTTTAATGTAGTACTCTACAAAAAAATTAATAGAAATCAGATGCTCCAGCAAATAACAGGAATTTTAATTGTCTTCCCTCATCTAGCTTTTAGATATTCACTATGAGTACTTGTAATGCTCAATATGAACCAGATACATAATTTATTAAAACATATTTTTGCTCAAAATGAAAATTGTTGAAGTCAAATCTTTGTTTTTGAAACTATTTAGCACTTGCACATCTCTGAAGTTTCTTTCCTCAGAAGAAGAAAGTGTGATCACTTGCCAATACCTTTAACTTTCATGACCAAGTACAGTGACCATTCATATTTCTGGAAGTGACACTTTTGCTTCCACAACTATTGGAACTGTCAGTGTTCTAATGCATTCCAGCCAACCTGCTGTGATGAGCAGGTCCCTGCCATTTATTACACTGAACACCAAAACCTTGCTCAATTGTACTAGTTTGTAGTTATGCTCTGTAGGAGCTTGCCTTTCATGGCTTTGTTTGACTGTTAAAGAGGCTCATCTGATAGTGGAAGTAAGAGGCATGTGTGTAAAAGTAGAAAGTTCAGATTAGTTTCCCATAAAGTGCATGATATTGGCTGATGACTAGAGTATGTAAGTAAACATAATACAGTAACTTTAATGAATATAGTGTTTCCACATGCATGTGCATCTACCCTCCCCCCACTCACTTCCTCTTGAAAATGAATACAGTAAACAGATCTGGTCACTGATGAATAAAGATGGTGACAAATATATTACACAGTTGTCTATCTAAGTGCTTCAGCAAATTAGAACATAAAAAGATTAACTGTAGTTAAGAGATACATGCTACTTTTAGTAGGTTGATAGTCATATAAAACAAAAAATCCTCATTAAGGAATCAAAATTAATCAGTTTGTCTATTGCAAAACATGTAGGATTAATCATAAATGTGTTGTGTGTTCTTGTCAGTTTTTAGTGCTTGGAAAGTGAGAACTGTACCTCAAACTGTCAATTGAACAACACAGCTGGTTAGTTTTGTAGGTTTGAGGGAAATTGTAGTATATGAACTCTTCCAGACTGTTTGTGCCTTGGATAAGTGATGTTGGCCTGACCAAAGATTGTCATGCACAAATTTGTGGAGGGAGAGGGATTTTCTAAAACTCTCTTTTATAGTTGTCTTTTGTATAGAGTTGAGATCTTGAATTACCCCTGTGGACTTATATTTGAGTGCTAGAGGTTGTACTAAAACACTACTTACTTTAGTGTATTTGCTCGATGCATTTATCTCCTTTAGTATCAAGAGAACAGACAATGTGTATAATTTTTACACAGGAGTATGTCTACATAGCATGTTGGAGCTCACGGGAATGAGCCTCCCATCCTGGCTCAACAGACTCAGGCTAGTGGGGCTTGTGCTGGCACTCTAAGAATAGCTGTGTAGGCAGCACTTTGAAGATGTGACTCAGGCCAGAGCTTGGGCTCTGAAGCTTAAGCGAGTGGGTGTCAGAATCTTCTCACATCACTGCATTTTAATATGCCTAAACATACATCTATAATCTAGGAACACAGAATGTATCCCTTACTTATGGGATGGGGATCTCTATCTTGGGAAACTGTCTCTGGAAAGGATTTGGGGATGAGAGTAGATAATCATTTCAACATGAGCTCCCAGTGTGATGCTGTGGCCAAAAGGGCTAATGCAATCCTTGGATGCATAAACAGGGGAATCTCGAGCAAGAGTGGAAAAGATATTTACCTATGTATTTGGCACTGGTGTGACCTCTGCTGGAGTAGTGTGTCCAGTTCTGGTGTCCACAAAAGAAGAAGGATGTTGATAAATTTATAGAGAGTTCATAGAATAGCCACGAGAATGATTAAAGGATTAGAAAACTTGCCTTGTAGTGACACTCAGGGAGTTCAGTCTGCTTATCTTAAGAAAATTAAGGGGAGAATTGATTATAGTCTAGAACAGTTTCTCAACTATGGTGACCGATGTATGGACTGGCACCTGTCCCCGAGATCTCCCGAACACAGTTTAGGAAGACAGCAAGCCAGACGCTGATATCTAAAAGTACCTATATGGGAATGAATATTTGATAATAGGCTCATTAATCTAGCAGATAAAGGTATAACACAAACCAATGGCTGGAAATTGAAGCCAGACAAATTCAGACTGGAAATAAGGAGTACATTTTTAAGTAAGGATAACTAAGCATTGACACGGTTTACCAAGAGTTTTGAAGTCTCCATTACTGGCAATTGTTACATCAAAATGAGATGTTGTCCTACAAGATGTGTTCTAGGGGCTATTTTGGAGACGTTAAATGTCCTGTGTTATACAGAAGGTCAAACAAGATCACAGTAGTCCCTTTTGTCCTTGAAATCTATGCATCCATGAAACAGAAACAAAGAATATGATGATAAAAGAGGCAGAAGGATCTTGACAAGGCAGCCAGATAAGTTGAAAGCTGTTTTTTGACCTCTGCCAAAATTGAGGATGGCTCTTAGAAACAAATCCATTCTCTTTCTCAGAGTACTGTAATGTTTGAGCAATTGGAAAGTCAAAAAGACTAGGGCCAAGATTTTCAAGAGTAACTAGTGATTTTTGGGTGTCTCCGTTTTGGTGCATCCAACTTCTGGGACATTGTAAAGGAGGGCATCTGACTTTCAGAAATCGCACAACCGTGTAAAGCAAGCCTCTTGAAGATGTCAGGGCTAAGCAAAAATGGAGGCACCTAGAATCATTACACTGAAATCTTGGACTTGTTTTTTTAGAGTTTAAAAACTTCAAAGGCTTCTTGGGGTGTCCTTGTGAGACCAGTCTCATCTGGCCCCTACACAGTATCTTAATAAATCTGCTGAAAACCTCCATGTAATAATATAACTACATGTAATGTCTGTAAAATGTTGTCATAAACTGGGATGAAAGAGCAGTGTAGCAATGCAGTCCAGTATTAAACGTTCATTTGTGAAAATGCAAAGTTTGCAATTTGATTGAATTGGTGGGGTCTTTCCGGCTTGGTCTACACTACCAACTTATGTCAGTGTAACTACTTCACTCAGGGAGTGTGGAAGATCCACATGCCTGAGTGATGCAGTTCTACTGACTCTACCCCTGGTGTAGACAGCTCTATGTCGACGGGAGGGCTTCTCCCATCAGTGTAGGTACTCCACCTCCCCAAGATGTGGTAGCTATGTCAATGGGAGAAGCCCTCATCTAGTGTAGGTAGCATTTTCACCAAGTGTTACAATGCTGCACTGGTGCAGCTGTGGCCCTCTAAGTGTAGGAAAAACCCTTCGTCAAGTAAAGGGTCTTCTAATTCTTTCTAAGACTCAGCAACAAATATATCATCTTGGATGGAGACTCTCTGGAGCTGTTGGTGTTGCTCTTTTTGGGTATGCCTACGCTACAAAATTAGGTTGTTTTTTTTTTTTTAATCAATTTTATACAGTCGATTGTGTATGTCCACACTAAGCACATTAAGTCGGTGGAGTGTGTCCTCACTACTGTGGCTAGCATCGACTTACAGAGCAGCGCACTGTGGGTAGCTATCTCACAGTTCCTGCAGTCTCTGCCGCCCATTGGAATTCTCGGTTAAACTCCCAATGCTTGAGGGCGCAGAAACATTGTCGCAGGTGGTTTTGGGTACATGTCGTCAGTCGCCCCTCTCTCCGTGAAAGCAATGGCAGACAATCGTTTTGCACCAGACACCGGCACGATTAGAAGAGCACAGCAAGGCACGTCGTGCATCACAGAGGCTTTGAAAACCAGTTTCGTGACTGGCCAGGCTTTGGTATGACAGTTGTGTGTGTTTCCCTTGATGCAAACCCGCCCCCTTTGTTGATTTTAATTCCCTGTAAGCCAATCACCCTTCCTCCTTTGAAATAAAGTAACTATTGTTTTGAAACCATGCATTCTTAATTTTTTTTTAAAAATGAGATAACGGACAAGGTAGTCTGGGTGGGGTGTGGGAGGAGGAAGGGACAAGGCCACATTGCTTATTGCAACCACACTAAAAATCAAACTGTTTGAATGGCATCCTTCTGTTGCTTGGGCCATCCTCTGGAGTGGAGTGGCTGAGTGCCCGGAGCCTCCCCCCTGCATTCTTGGACATCTGGGTGAGGAGGCTATGGAACATGGGGAGGAGGATAAGCGGTTATACAGTGGATGCAGCGGGGATCTGTGCTCTTGTTGGCTTTCCTGCAACTCCAACAGACACTTCATCATGTCTGTTTGCTTGCACGTTAGCATCAGCATCACGTTCTGCCTCTGCTCTTTGTGCTCCCTTAATTCTTTCCTGGCCTCTGCTACTGAATGGCTCCGTGCATTAAGCTGTGCCAGAACTGCATGAGCTCAGAAAACATGGTATCATGAGTGTGGTTTTTTTGGTCTTCTAATCTGCAGTAATCTCAGGGACAGAGCTGATACGGGGAGTGTAGAAACGTTGTACGATTCTGGGGGGACTGCATGGTCACCTGTGCTGGTGAGTTTGCCACGCTGACCAAACAGGAAATGAAATTCAAAAGTTCCCAGGGCTTTTCCTGTGTGCCTGGCTAGTGCATCGCAGTTCAAAGTGCTGTCCAGAGCAGTCACAATGGAGCACTCTGGGATAGCTCCCGGAGGCCAGTACTGTCGATTTGTATCTGCACTACCCCAAATTCGACCCAGCAAAGTTGATTTTAGCACTACTCCCCTCGCCAGGGAGGAGTACATAAGTCGATTTTAAGAGCCCTTTTAGGTCGATGGAACGGGGTTGGTTGTGTAGACATGGACATTTTTAAATCAACCTAATGCGGCTAAATTTGACCTAACCCTGTCTTATAGACCAGGCCTTTGACTTTCGGAATTCACGTGAATTATACTCAGATGTTTCACTGTTCCTTTTCCTAGGTGTTCCTTTCACTACCAACTGGAGCTCAGCACCCTCTTAGCACGGCTAGTCCATGTCAATTTGGTGTGAGACTGAAAATTAAACTCTGTCTCCTACATGAGTGCGGCAACCCAGGACTCAGCTGGCTTCAAATATGTAATATAACAATTAAGGATACGTTATCATGGTCATCACCACTGTCAAGGAACCTGTAAATTTTGCCAATTTTATGGATCCTACAGCTGCTCATTAATAGTTCATTGGTTTGCTTTAATATATTCCTCTTTGAAATGAGACTAGATCAAAACAAACTAACCAACTGTTAATGTGCAGCAGTAGGGTTCACATAAATGGCAAATTCACAGGTTCTGTGATCGTTATTTAGTTAACTTTGATCCAGGCCTGTTTCAAAAAAGGCTAGATCAAAATGAACTAACAAACTGTTGATGCATGGCAGCAGGGTCCACAAGATGGTCGTAGTGTGAAATTATTTTTACTATGATTATGCCATGAATTATGCTGTGACAAAATCCAGTCCTTACTAATCATCCCCTAACTCCATCCCTAGAGGAGGAGGAGGAGGAGGAGAAATGTAGGTTGAGGCCTTACACCTGAAAATTGCCATTTAAGCACAGCTTGGCTCTTTAAATGGAAATAATTTTGCTCTTTGCCAAGTGCCCAGTGGATGTTAATGTCACATCCTGGTTCAAAAGACCAAGCAAAGGATGTTAATTGGCTGTACAGAAGAATTGGAGTCTTTTTGTATAGCTGTGGGTGGGAGGGGCATGCCTGCACTATTTTGGGCTATTGTTAGTGATATCCATTCCTCACTTATAAGCATTAAAAAAATATTTGACACAAAACAGAATAAAGTGGTGTTACTCAATTCTGCTGAAATAATTCTACTCCTAGTATTATAGCTTTGTATGACAGCTATAATTTTCAGTTGAACATCCTAAAAGCAGTGTGTCCTTAATGTTGCTAGATGAGGCTTATTTGTGGGTTTTTGCTTCCCTAATAGATATCGCCTATCATGGTTTTAAACATGAATAGAACTTTAATGTTCCTAACAGGGGGAAAAGGAGCTTTGGAAACCTTCTGAGCCATGCGTACACTGCATTGACTGACTATAGTGACATAGCTTCGGCATTGTACAATAATCCCGTAGTGTAGATGTAGCCTATAGAGGAAAAAAATGGTTTTTCCCCATTGCTATGGAAACACCACCTCCCCAGGCAGTGGTAGTTAGATTGATGGAAACATTTTTCTATCAACTTAACTGTGTCTACACCAAAAGTTAGGATGCATAACTATGGAGCCAACATTTCCCACCTATGAGCATTGTAGCTATATCTACCTGAATTTAAAGTGTAGACCAGGCCTTTGTGGTCTAGCAGGAGCATATGTATAGGCTTTGAAGAAAAGTACAAACAGATACTACATTCCTCTGTGTATGTGTGTGACACCATGCCTCTACCCTGTCAAAACAACAACAAAAAAACAGATAGTATATTGCTGAGAGCCAACAGTAATTCAATTGAAGCCTTCTTTGCTATACCTCTGATGCAGAATTTTCCTTCATCTCTATTCCTAAACTTCCCTAATCAAAGCCTCATGACTCATCATTTGTATAGTCTTGGTCCTCCTAGCTCATCTCTTGAGAGTTAGGAAACACATCTCTGCACTGTAGGAAATATATTTCAGCCATACAGCCCACTTCAGTACTGCCAAATGCAAGCACTGAAAAATAGATTGGCTTAAAAATCATGATTTTAAAGATAATTTGTGGTGGTTTTTGTCTTGTTTTTGAGCCTTCAGTGGTCAAGTTTCCCTTTTTTTTTTCTGTGCAGCCCAGAGGGATAGAAACTTTATTCAAATGATAGTTGATGTAATTATCTGACTTCAGGCTCCAAGAAAACACCAAATATCACAAACTTTGTAATAAAATCACTACAACTTTTCCTTGGGGCAAATTTTCTTTAAAGGAAAACCCTGGAAGAATTCCAAATTTTGTTTTCTAGGCTACTTAATCATAGTAATTCAAGGTGGCTGTGTTCTAAAAAGTGTTCCATTTGTGCAGAGCAAACACAGTACATTTCCTTAATATGGCTGGTCTGACCAGGATGTGGGAGTACATCCTCAATAGAAGCCCAGCACGCTGCATCAGGACCCATAAGATAACATGCCTCAGAGCGAGGTAGACTTTGTTTCCCTCTTCAGAATTAAGTGCTTTGTGGGAAGCTTCTCGTGCTTACAGGGAATAAAAAGTTATCTGGAAAGAATTGGGGTGTTTTGTGGGGTGTTTTTTAACAAAATAAAACCACCACAACTTGAATTGTTCCATGTCTCCCTAAGACAGTGGGCAAATGTTTAACTTCTTGCCTGTTACTTGTGTTAAACTTCAGTGCTCTTGAGTTCATGGCTTTAGAAAGTGGGGTTAAGACCATTCTAACCATAACTGCCAGCAATTATAAGAAGCAAAGTATGCATTTCCTGCTGTCGTAAGTATGTGTTTTTGGATAACTTACAGGTCTTGCTCTGTCAGATGCCACCAAAATAGAGAAAGGAAAAGGAAGTCTTGCAGAGGGGATAAGGAAAAAAACTTGTATCCAATACTGTTGAAATACCATAGTGTCTACGAAAAGTTGATAGGAAACCAAACTGTAAAAATGAAATTCACACCTAATACTTTGCTAACAAATAGCAGTCGACGCACTTGCACAGTGCTGTAAATGTACACTCAGAAACAGAAAAAAATCTTTGGGTAATACTTCAGTTTATAGTTTTCAGTAAGAGCTGGATTTTGAATTTCAAAATCCCCGGTTCAGTGTGTCTGTTGTTTAACTACAATGGGTGTACTAGGAGCTAGTGTTGCTTCTAATTGAGGAGTGGCCAGGTTGAGCCTGAGAAGGAGCCAGAATTTACTAATGTACATTGCCAAAGAGCCACAATAATACATCAGCAGCCCCCCATCAGTTCCCGCACCCTGCTGATCAGCGCCTCCCTCTCCCTCCCCACACCTGCCAATCAGCTGTTTCATGGCTTGCAGGAGGCTCGAGGAGTAGGAAGGGCACTGCAGGCTCAGGGGAGGGCGCAGGAAGGAGTGGAGAGAGGACAGAGCCAGGGGTTGAGCAGTGAGCATCCCCCAGCACATTAGAAAGTTGGCACCTGTAGCTCCAGCCCCAGAACTGGTGCTATACAATTAGCCACATTAACTTCTGAAGAGCTGCAAATGGGCCACCCCTGTTCTAATTGATAGGAACAGGGATATCTAGGTTAGATATTACAAAAAACTTTCTATCTATAAGGGTAATTAAGGTCTGAAATAGACTTCCAAGGAAGGTTGTGGAATCCCCATCACTGGAGGTTTTTAAGAGCAGATTAGACGAACACATGTCACGGGTTATCTAGGTATGCTTGGTCCTGACTCAGAGCAGGGGGCTGGACTAGATGATCTCTTGAGGACCATACGTTTCTGATATGGGACCGAACATAGTTGCAGGACTACACAATTCTCTTCCTTGGGAGGAGAAAGGTATTTAGTGACTTTCAACAAGCGAGACTGAAGAGAGGGTGTAATGTAACATTTTAAGACAAAGAACTAATTTTAAAATATAATTTGCTGGATTTTTTTCTAGTTGGATTAACTCTTTATAGGAGAGCAAACTATGGATGAACAGTCATCATCTAGATGGAACCTGTCGTCTTGGGTAGGGAGGTACTGTGAGTAAGTTCATATGGGGTATCTAATTCAAGACAGGTATTGATGTAAAGGTTTTGGTTCCAGAATGAGATGAGAGAAATTAGGTACAAAACTGATATGTTGCTGATGAGTCTGTTGCTCTCATTTTTGTTGCTTCTGGGTGCAGGGTTGGAAAAGTTTCAACACCTGTTTATGTAACTGTTTACCTTAGTGCAACCTGAATTAAAAATGCCAAATCCCCACCACCAATTCCCTCTAGTCAAATCTATTAAATTTAAGTAGCCATTTCTTCACATTCTCACCAATCTAATTTGCTACCCAAAACATAATAAATTGACACCTCCTACATCAACTGATCAAACAGTTTTGGGTACCTTCACTCAATGGATTCAGAGCTCTCCTCTTGCCTTTTTAATGAATCCTTGGCTTGCCTTATCCCTTCTTTTTAAAGGAGAACTAACACTTGTGTGCTGCTTTTCCCCAGTTTTTCTGTTCACCTACTGCAAAAGAGCAGCAGCTCCTGACAGTCTGTTTCACCTTAGCTCCCCCCCACCCCAAAAAAGAAATACAAAACAAAACAAAAAATCTTATGAACCCCTTGAAAAAACAAATGCTCTGATTTCTCTACCTCCTTTCACTCGCTGCTCTGCTTATTTTGTCTTTCCTTCCCATCTGAGATAGTCAGTGGTTCCTCAGCCTACTTTCCCTGGAGAGTTGGCATTACAAACTCTGTACCACTTTGCTTCCTCCCAAGAAGATTCTACTGGGCTGGCAGGAGAAACCATTAATTTAGGCATTTTGTTCTACTTAAATTTTCATGAACCTTACTCAATGATTGTGTGACTATTTTAAAAGATGGTTTTGATGTATTGGAATAACGGTTCTTTTGATATTGTTATTTGCTTTATACTTCAGAATATTTTGGCGAGCGTGATACTGTTGATAGTAACTACACACAGAAAAGTGGCTACTTCAAACATAAAATTCTTGCTTACTGTTTTATAACTTTAAATATTCTCCTGCCCCACTGTAAGTCCTGTGGCAATGAAACTATTTTCTTGACTAATCACTTAACATTTTAAAATTACCTTTTAAAAAGAAGGTGAGAAGTTTGAGCCCATAATAGTGCATCCCTGATCTTATTGGTAATCTTTATTGGTTCTCTGTAGCTGTGCTAAATGGGAATTTAGAGCTTCGTAACAAAATATTACTTGATTTTTGGAATGATCTTTGAATTATGTGCTGTGGCATGAGTTTGCTTTGCTATATTAAGCAGGAAATTAATCTCCAAGGATTGGAGTTGAATTTTTCATTTACATGGCCACTTCAAAGCAAAAAGTAAATATTGGTAGATGCTGCTGGAGTTAATGGTGGGTATGTGACAAAAAGTTTACAAACTTCATAAGTTTGGTTCTAGGTATAAGTGAAGTTTAGGATATTGTTCTCCTCCATAAGCCTATCACTCGCCTTAAGTAGGAGGTCTCTAAAGAGTAGTTAATGAAGAACATTTGTGGTTGCCTTTGCGAGGAAAGTCCTTTCTCTGTGTATGCGCATGAGGATGGGTGTGTGTGTGTGTGTGCGCGCGCATTTACTCTCCCCTCCAACATGAGTGCCTGTGACATTTTCCAGTGATCTTTCCACTTGGTCTCACTAAGTGGTATTCAGCTGAGGTGCGCCCTGAGGTTTTGCTAACGCTTATGACTCAGAATTCATTGTGGAATGAATGAATTCCGCCCCCCCCCTTGCAGATTGTCAGTACCCATATGTAGTATGACAGATTGTGTTGTTGTTAAAGGCATAACTTTCTTGACCCCTGTGTATTTAAATTTTATCTTTTTCAGCTCTTAAAAAGAGGAAATGCATTCATTTGACTAGAACTGCTTAAAACATGTTTAACAGTATCTGGTGCATCACATAGGAAAATAGAATACTTCTTGTAATGCGCTGTTTAAACACAAACAAAATTTTAAGCATGGCAAGTCACTAGGAGAAGGGGACTAAGTTTCATGCCAAGTTTTTTTAGAAACCACTTAGCTGTGGTGAGAAGCAACTAGGGGTGAGGGGAAAAGAAGGCAAGTAGTAATGTAATAGATCTTCATTCTCATATCTGTGCTCCCTGTGTCTGAATCTGGCTGAACTCCTATGTTTTAAAGGTCTGAGCAGTTAATTACTCACCTAGCACAATCTCAGTTACATGTGGAAAGGATCCTTAACTCTTACTTCACGTGAAGTAAAATTATTGAACGTTCATCCTGCTTTTTGTTCGGACAGTAAGGTTGGAGATCTATGGAGGAGTTAGGCATCCAGATTCTACTGAATCCCTTTTTGGATTTAGGCACCTAATTTCCTTGGGCTTCTTTGAAAACCCCGCCTAATACATTAGGTCAGGATATTTCCAAGAACATGGAGAAATAGCTGTCTGATAAAAATCTCTCATTGTTTTTCCTTAGCAGGCCTGAACCTTCAAGGGCATGTTAAGGCGCATGAGGTCAGAGGCATGGTAGCCAGCCTCAGTTTGGTTCCTATCCAGGAAATTTGCAGGGCAGCGATCGGAGTTCTTCAGATACTTTGTCAAAGCATTATTGCGTGGACTCAGCATCACGGCATGAATGCAGGTTTGGCCCATCAGTATTAAAGAACTTGTTTCTGAGTTGGGAGTAGCCCGGATCTCATGCCCCCATAGATTTAACTTTTCATGATATTTCCGTAAGTAATTTTTTTTGTGTTGTCTTTTTGAATTGTCTTAATCCTCTCTACATGTAAAGAAATCTAATTTTTTGTTACTGTTGCATACCATGCTAATTGCATTACATTATAAATACTTGTTTATATTGTAACAAGTGTTTACATGT
Organism: Chelonoidis abingdonii; assembly: GCF_003597395.2. NCBI lineage: Eukaryota > Metazoa > Chordata > Testudines > Testudinidae > Chelonoidis > Chelonoidis abingdonii. The sequence continues at coordinate 26,414,803 of NC_133783.1, forward strand.
TAGTGTTACTAAATATTACTGGAATTTCAGTCTGAAAGTGAGGATCTATTATTTCTGCTTGCCTTTCAGAGGAAAAATACTTATCTGTAATATATTTCCATTTCCCTTCTCCCCAGAGAGTTGGGAGTGGTTTTGTGCTTGCTAGAGTCTATACAGTTTTGGGGGGAAACAACAAATCAGTTGAGACTAATACTGTTGCTTAATATACTGTGGATAAGTGTGCGTCGCCTCATACTTACGTAGTTTACTAGTAGAGAACAGTAAAGTAAGAAGGGAGTTCAGCTAGGTCCTCCCCCCACACCAATTGAAAGCTTGGATCCAAGAGAGGAATTTCTAATTTCTTTCTGAGAAGTGAGAATTAGTTAGAGGTAAGTAACTTACATCCGCATTTTGTCTTATGAGGAGAGATGAATGTTCAGACTTACAAACAGACCCCTCTATATTGACTGTTCAAGTTTGTAAGTAAACGGATGATAACCAAAATATAAGTCCCCATATAGAGAGCCCCAAAGGCAAACCATTAACATATATAGTCTCAGTAAGGCTGGAGTCATTATGATCACTTTTTTTTTTTGTATTGATTTGACTAACTGAGGGGGTTGTACAGGATTGTTATGTGGAAATATATTCTTCCATTCCTTGACTGCTGTTTCTGCAATGGTGGTAAAAATGCGAGTGCAATTCATGTTTCTTTGGGGGCATGAGTTTAATTCTTGTTGGCTAGTTAAGTTCTGCTCAGTGGTGGACAATTGAAAATTGCTCTCCTGTCCCATTCAGAGACTGGCTAATATTTTTCTTTCTGAATGGGAGAGCAAACATAATTCAGAAATTCATATGCTTGTTCTGTTAAAATGTTTAGTTAAACATTCAAGTCATATTGTTTTGTTAAAATTGTTAACTAAAGTAGTGAAATGAAATATTAAAAAAAAAAAAATTAAAGCGACTGTGTCAGCCAGGTCAACATGAGAAACTTAAAATATTGGCTTCTGTAGCTAACTCAGTCATCTTCAGCTTCCTTTTCCTGCTTGTTTATAATCTGGAAAAGAAAAGCAAGCTTTCCTGCTTTTTCAGGTCCCAAACAATTTCTCAGTTTGGAATGAATTAGTCCAAGGAAGAAAATATTCTTTCTACACTGGCAGAAGAAGCTACTGCTATTAAAAGCGAGATTATCACTTCAACAGTCTTTGAATCCAAGTGCTTAAGTGACTTCCACCAGTTCGCTGGTGTGACTTTCTTTAAAACATCATCAGCAAACATATATTTCTTGAATGGTTCACCCTTAGCTCTGAAGTTTATTACAGTTAGCATTATGGAGGGATGATAGCTGGATGTCCATGTCATAGCCAACTCCTCTTCTTCAGCAGTTAAGGTTTGACCATGGTACCGAGTATTGAGAATATTTGCAAGAAAATGAGCTGGAGACAGTGCTTGTCCCATTTGTTTTTTTAACGCTTGTAATTTAACTCTGTCATTGCATATTTCTCTTTTTAAGTTCTCACTCAGTTCCCTCCAAATGTCAATAGCATCAGCAATAAAACAGCTATTTCCCTGCATTTTGTTCAAGGCTACAGAAATAGGCTTCAGGGTATTCAGCATGTGTTCAACATTTCTCTTAAGCCCAGTGTTCAGAACTTTGACTGTGACAGTGCCATCTGTTTTTTCACTATTTTTGTTCACAAACTGTCTTCAGATTAGGTCAGTTCTTGATACAGGGCTCAAAACAGCCCATTACTGAGTTCCATCGCACATCTTATGGGAGAGTTAGCCTGGTTCCTCCTACTTTTTTCAGAGCAGCTGCTGCAAAGTGGTTGTTACGGAAGTATTTTGCCATTTCAACAACATTAGCCTTTATTTCTGGAACACTGAAGGCTTTGGCTAGGACATACATCAAATGAGCCCTGCAACTGTATGTTATTAGCTTGGAACTCTCTTCTAAATCATTTCTTCTCATCTTGGATACATTTGCAGCATTGTCTGTGACCAAGCTGTGTACTAGACATTTGATTTTTTTTTTCACAGTTTGTTATAGCTTTTCCTGCTACATCTTGTACGTATTCTGCTGTGTGTGCATTTCCTGATGTATCAATTCCCTTCTTCTGTTGTCACACAAGCATATACAACAAGATCATTGTGGACATGACTCCACCCATCAAGACTCAAGTTAACAGTTTTACCCTCTAAACCAGGGATGGCCAACTTGAACCTGAGAAGGAGCCAGAATTTACCAATGTCCATTTCCAAAGAGCCACAGTAATACGTCAGCAGCCTCCCATCAGCAACTGCCCTGCCCCTGGCTCCCAGCACCTCCCACCCACCAGGAGCCCTGCTGATCAGCGCCTCCCTCTCCTTCCCCGCACCTCCCGATCAGCTGTTCATTGGCATGCAGGCAGCTCGGGGGGGGGGGACGGGCGGGGAAGCAAGGGCACAGCAGGCTTAGGGGAGGGGGTAGAAAGGGGTGGAGTGGGATCAGGGCCTGTGGCAGAGCCAGGGGTTGAGGAGTGAGCACCCCCTGGCACATTGGAAAGTTGGTACCTGTAACTCCAGCCCGGGAGTGGTTGCCTATACAAGGAGCCGCATATTAACTTCTGAAGAGCCACATGTGGCTCCAGAGTCACAGGTTGGTCACTCCTGCTCTAGACCTTTTGCACACTGCTCAATTTCTCTTTCATACACTTTATCCAGCAATTTGTCTGCGACATCTGCTCTGTTGAGTGAACTGTAGCCTGGTCTTAATGATTGAACCATGTTAATGAAGTGCGGGTTCTCAATCATACGGAAAGGAGAGTTGCATAAACAAACCGGACAATTTTTTCATCAATTGCCTCTTTTTGTAATCTGCTGGTGCTTATCACAAACTTATCTATGGTTGTTTCTGGATGACGGAGATTTTTTTTTTCTTTTTTCTACAGGTGATGTTTGTCACATAGCCACAGTATATGATGTGACTGAAACACAATCACTGGCAGATAACTCTCTGAAACTATAGAAAATGATGGTGATCTTGAAGGTGGATAGTCTTCAGAATTCTGTATGTTGAGGATGGATTCTCCTAAACAAAATAAGTCAATGCATTATTTAATTATTATTCCCATACTGCTCATTTAGTATTACTCATTGCATTCACTGACACTCAGTACTACATCTCTACCTCAATATAACGTGACCCGATATAATGCGAATTCAGATATAGCATGGTAAAACAGTGCTCTGGGGGGAACGGGGCTGTGCATTCCGGTGGATCAAAGCAAGTTCGATATAACATGGTTTCACCTATAACTCAGTAAGCTTTTTTTGGCTCCCGAGGACTATTATATCAAGGTAGAGGTGTACTTTAAAGGTGAAATTGTAAAAGGAAGATCTAGATCTGTCTATTTCAGTGATTTATTTTTTATCACAGCTGCGTCTAAAATGATAGTAGTATCGAGTAACAACAAACATGAGAATTCAAGAATAGTTCAGAAGGAAGAAAGGCAGCCCTTAAGAAAGAAATGAAATGAAATAAAAAAGTTTACCAACCTGAAGATCCTGCATGTTTAGACATGTTCCTTTCATCATCTTCAACACAGCTTCCTCCTGAGAGAGAACATTTCTCATCATGATGTTTCATTTGGGCAGCCAGGCTTTGCATTTCTTTGTTGCACTGTTTTTGGATTTTGCACACCTGCCTGTCTTAACCACAGGTAGAGGAACTTCATTAAAATATTCCCAAATTGGGTCTCTTTTTACGGCATGCTGCCATTATAGGCTTTCCCTGCTAGTGAGAGAATGATATGTAGATCTCAAATTAATGAAGCGTCCACTCAGAAAGACCTCAAGACTTCTGGAATATGCTGCTCAAACAGTTTCACTTTTGTTTCTACTGACTGTCCTTCCCTTCTGACATTAATCTCCAGACTTCTTCTCCTTCTGCTCCCAACAACCTTCTATTCATTGAACTTTTTGAAACTTCGCACTTTTACAGAGAGGAAAGGGATTGACTCTATGTACACAAATTTGCAGAAGGACAGTAGGATTAAGGTCTTATTTCTTACCTCTATATATAATTTATTTAAAAATATTTTTGCTATTAACAAGCATGTTATCTCTGGAGACACAAATCCACAGTTTGAGAATTGCAAAACTAAGCATCTCTGATGGTATCTTCTAGACTGAGCACTCAATCCCATTGGGTAGATAGAAAGATTAACCTAAATCTATACAGAAGACCCTGAAACCCCATAAAATTGGATCCCTAATCCATGAACTCTTGGAATTTATTTACAAAACTTTTCTTAAACATTACACGAATATATTGTCTCATACTATAGAACTAGAATTTATAATCCCTATTCCCTATAATCTCTATTCCATGATGAGTTTTTTAATTGATTGATTTTTTCCTCAAAAAGCATTTTATCAAAAAAATCTGATTTAAATAAAAAATTATATTATTATTTATGATTTTATTTTAAATCTGTGGTCCCCAACCTTTTCATCTGGCGGGCGCCAGACGAAGGACCATGGCGGCGGTGGAGCATCCACCGAAATGCTGCTGAATTTCCACAGCATTTCGCTAGCAACGCCTCTTGATGACATCGCTTGTTGGTGGCAAGCGGCGTCATTGAGAGGTGTCACTGCAGAAATTCGACAGCAATGCCTCTCGATGACTCTGCTTTCCGCTGACAAGCAGCGGCATCGAGAGGCGTCACTGCTGAAATGCCGCAGAAATTTGATGGCATTTCGGCGGATGCTTCACCGCTGGCCAGGATGCGAGTGCATTTAGATGCCCATATGGGCACCATGGCGCCCGTGGGCACTGCGTTGGGGACCCCTGTTTTAAATCATTGATTTTTATCCACCCTGGTGTTTGAGCTCTGTACTATCTTCAATGTAAAGAGTGCAAGACAATGGCTGAGCGCATTTGAAACTATTTTAAATTAAGACCTCTCTAAGTTTAGTTCTCTTCTAGTGATGGGACTATCATTAAAACAAAAATAGAAGTTGGAATTCAGAAAGCTACTGCCTCAGTAAATTGCTTTTAATGTAAATACTATTTTGTTTTCCTTTTTACCCAGGGTGAAAGTCCCCTTTAAAATATGATTGACTATAAAAATGACATGGTAAAAATAGCACCCCAGTATTGCATGTCTACTCCATTCCATTTTGTCAATAACCTAGGCAAAAAGCCATCAATCTTTTTATTTTACCCCTTTAGAGCTAACATAAATGCAGAATTACAAAGCAGCATTTTACCTTGAGCATTAACAATAAAATACAACAATTTCAACTCAATAATTTTGTTCTTGGTTAGGTCCGTGTTGTTTTGTACATATCTTGATTTTTTCAGTACTTTGAAATTGAGGTGGTACCAGTCTTCTTATAAATCTTCATTTTGACTTGTACATTTGACTGGAGGTCTAAGGAGTAAGAAAATGTCCCATATTTAGCCTCCTTTCTGACTATAACCATGCTTTAAAAATGAAAAGGATGCCTCAGTGGCTCAAGTATCTTTGACCTTGAGCCACCTTGCCCAGCCAATTGAAATGCACAAACCTGTGGCTGTTTTAGGATATCCCTTGCAGCAGTGGAATGGATATGCTGTTTGAGTGTCACCACAGTGAAACAAATTGTAAGTGCTGAATTAATTTCTTTGTACAGTGGTCATAACTGAATTTGTACTAAAATGTGCTATGAATGCTTCTGGAGACTCCAACTCTTCAGTTGGCAACAATGAATGGGTGAAAGACTAGCCTAGCTTTGAACAAAAATCACAATGCTGGTTATTGATTTAACATGCCAACGTTACCAGGAATGTAACTTGACTTTTGTGGTAACAACTAATATCCATAGTTGGTTCATCAGAATATATGCCTTGAATATAAGTTTCAGTACCGCCTGTTGGGATATCTAATAGCTAGGATGAAAGGATAGTAGCTGCAAGCAGATGCATAGTTGGAGCATTAATTCTTCAGGGGGATCTTGTCCCCTCTCTCTTGGAAACCTATTCTTTTTCTCTTTCCCTTGCCAGCACGTGTTCTTCCTTCCATTCAGTTATGCACTGTACAAAGATATTAGATTCTGGTACATAATGCTGGGAATAATGTACCAGAATGCTTACCATGTTAAGTTTGGTGCTAAAGAAATTGTTTTCTAAAATGTATGCTATGACTTTTATATGGTCTCAGAAAAGTTTTGTAAGTCTTTGCATCTCTTTAACTGTAAATACATAGAATGATAAATCTTAAAACTGGCTTATTACCAACCTTCTATTATTCGAAGTAGGTGCAGTAGTTAATGTAGCAAAGATTTCCCATGATGTGCTAATTAATTACATGTACATTATAATGTGTTGAGTTCTTGCTGTTTCCTATTACACTAAGGTCTTTCATTTGAAAAATTCAATTTCTGGTGAAGACTAAATGCTTTGGGAACAAAAAAAAAAGATGGAACCATAGAGTCTTGAGTATACTGGAGAAAGAGCTTCTGTTTGCTTTTTTTTTTTTTAAGACTGTCTTGTTGAAATTAAGAGTATGAGTTAAAATGTGTTTTCATGGAGAGCTGAAGATTTAAGGTAATGTGGGTATACTGCTTCCATTGAGATACCGGACAATACCAAAGGACTCAGTTAGGGTTGGAGAACTTCTGAAGCCTTTTCTGAAGAGCTTGCCTCCTAGGAGAGTGTAGCGAGGCGATGGGATATCCCACAGTCCTGCTGTGGGATGAACCTTTCCCAACCCTGCTGTGGGCGTGGCCACCGGGGCCTGCTCCCGCCCCTCAGAGGTCACGGCGCAGACCCGGAAGTATAAAAGCTGACCCACAGAACTCAGTGGGGCCCCGGCCCCCGCAGTGGCCAGAGGTCTGCGGCCCCTGCTCGCCGACGCTCACGCTCGGCCAGCTGAGCCTGCCCTGTGCTCGCTACCACGGGGAGGACTGGCCAAGCTTTCCCTGCGCCAGCTACCCCAAGGAGGACTGGCAGGGTCCACCCCGCTACAGCTACCCGGAGGAAGAGTCGAGTCTGCCCCACACCAGCAACCCTGAGGACTGGCCGGGACCGGCCCGCTCCAGCTACCCTGAGGAAGAGCCGAGCCTGCCTTTCGCCAGCTACCCCGAGGACCCGCTAAGCCCACCCGTGAACACTTACCCCGAAGAGCCTGTTGACTTACTGTTTGCTGCCCCACCCTGACCTGAGGGCCGGTCCTAGAACTGTTACTGCTCAGCCCTACCTCAGGGCCTGAGCCTATTGACTTACTGTGTTTGCTGCTCAGCCCTTCCTAAGGGCCCGAGCGTAGTGACTCATGTTAGTTGTTGCCCCGCTCTGACCATGGCCCGGGCTTAAGGCTACTAACAGCGAGGCGGCGGGATATTCCACAGCCCCACTGCGGGACAAACCGCGGCCGCGCCGCGTCACAGAGAGATTTTAACATCCAAGAGCAAGTCACTAATTATTGTCAACACAGGGTACAAATGTTTTCATTGGTTCTTGCATCTGAACTATGTTCATAGCATTTTGACCTCTTTCAGGAGCTTTTTCGTTTTGCTTCAGGACTTTCTGACCCTTGTGCAATCCCGTATCTGACCAGGTGATTTAGTGAAAACTGTCACTTTAATCTCTTTCAGCCTGTGCTTTTATCTCACTTAATTCTGCTTTGATAAATCAACCAATTACCTGTTGTTTTTCCTAAAGTAAACTATCAGCATAAGGGATGCTCTTAAGTTCTTGTTCACCCACAAGGTACAGGAAAAGAAAAAGGAGGAGGTTATTGGGAGTTCTGAAAGATTAAAACGAGTAGAAGGCAATCCAGACTTAGATGAGGACTCAGACATAGAATCAGAAAGCCTAAGTAAAAACTGGCAATTAGTTAAACCTAGGAGAAAGGGATCAACCAAAAATAGAACAGTGAGGTTGAGAAAGATTCATAAGGAGATGGGCATTCAAGATGAATCTTAAAAAGAGGAAGGAAAATGATGGAGCAGGTAATAGTGTCTGCTTTGCTTATGAAGTACTCTGAACTACTCTAAAAGGGTATTATTTAAGCCCCAGAATATAATGGGGAACGGAAACAAGGATTACAAATATGCTAGCTGTATGATTTGGAAGAGAGGTGCAGCTGCATGCTAAAATAGGATGTAATGCCTGAAATATGGCTGAATGTAATTCCATCACAGATATTATTCTTTCTTTAAAAAAAGAAAAACAGTGCCCTAGCTTCACACAGGCTGTGGGTATTGAGGTCCCCCCAGAGGGAGTTCACCATATGAGAGGAGTGGGCTGGTTAGCCACATGCATTTGGGAATCTCCACATTGTATAGGGGAAGTGATTTGTTTGGTTTTTTGTTTCAGTATATTTTTGAGGTGTGAAGGATTTAAGGGAGAGAAGATAGGGAAGGGATTGTGGAAACTAAGGATAATGCTCTAAAGTTTCATTGGTTATTTATGTTGAGGGTGTTAATTTTACATGTTTGTAAAATGATGGGAGGGGTGGACAGGACAGTTTGTAAAGGGAAAGTGGGGAGAAGAGAGCTCAAAAAGTTAAAAGGTTTGGAGGAGAAGTTGGGCTGGGATAATGAAAACAAAATCTTCAGATCCAAACAAATTTAGATTTAAGAATGAAAATTGATATTTTATGCAGGAGAATATTTTTGAGTGCAGAAACCTACCAATGGCACAAATGAGCTTTCAATTTAAAAATATTACTCTTTTAAAAAAAAAAAAAGGTAAAAAAATCCAGTTATTTGAATTAGGGCTTTAGGTGATATTTGACGTTTTTCTTTTTCTTTAAAGAATATTATCTACCAGCTAACATTTATATATTTTATCCTGGGTAATACAGTTAAACTCTACACCATACCTAGCAGTGCTTTTAATAGTTTTAAAAAGAAAAAAAGCTTTTCAAGCTATCAAAGCTGAAGTCTCAGATATGTGCTTTGTACAAGAAAGTCACCTTAAAGAGGAACATAAAAAATACATCAAAGGTAACTGGTTCCACATGCTTTGCATGCTTTACATTTCTCCAGGAACATCAAGTAAAAGAATAGCAATCATTGTTGTCAAACGTATCTTTCCAATTAAAGGATAAATGTAGAGGTAATGAAAGCAGATGTCTACTACTTACCTGTAGAACTGGTGATAGAATACTAATTTTAGGAAATACTTACGCCCTAAATCAAGGTGATATGCTTTTTTTCAGGAAATACTTTCACATACTAGAAGATTTTAGAGAGGGAATATTATTACTGGAGGCAATTATATTGTGTCTGGATATGAGGTTAGGTGAGAGAGCAGTAAAATAAAGTATAGAAAACCAAACAGAATAATCTCTCTAATGTTTAAACATGGTTTCTGTGATTTCTGGAGGTGTCTTAATCCCAAGAGAAGAAACGACTCATTTTTAGTACCCCATAGAACAGTGTCTCTCAACCTTTCCAGATTACTGTACCCCTTTCAGGAGTCTGATTTGTCTTGCATACCCCCAAGTTACACCTCACTGAAAATCTACTTGCTTACAAAGTCACACATAAAAATACAAACGTCACAGTATACTATTAGTGAAAAATTGCTTTCTCATTTTTACCATATAATTATAAAATACATTCGTTGGAATATAAAGATTGTACTTGCACTTCAGTGTATAGAGCAATATAAACAAGTCACTGGCTACATGAAATTTTAGTTTGTACTGACTTCGCTACGGCTTTTTATGTACAGGCAGTCCCTGGACTTACAATGCTGTTTACAGGAACCAATTGTGTTGTAAGTCAAAATGTCGTAACTCAGAACATCAATACATTCCATTGTGGGATTGAGCATTGTAAAGTCGAAACCAATTGTTGTAAGTCGAATTGGGGCATCAATTCAGAAACATAAGTGCAGTTCATCATAAATGAACGTTGTAAAGTTGAGGATTGCCTGTAGTCTGTTGTACAAGCAGGCAAATACCTAGATGAATTGATGTACCCCCTGGCAGACCCTTGCATACCCCAGGGGTACGCATAACCCTTGTTGAGAACCACTGCCATACAATATATGCGAGAACAGATATTCTAAAATCTCTGGCTCTTTGCTTCATACAGAAACATCAGCATAGCAAAGCTCTATTTCCTGGTCAGATCATGCAGCAGTTTGGCTTCTTATTAGAAACTGGCAAGACGCACCTAAAATGAAAAGATGGAGATTAAACATCCTATTTGCATATGACCAGGTAAGAGTTCAAGATGTCAGAGGACAGTAAGCCATTTTTTTCCGCATCAAAATCAAAGATCTCCTTCCTCAGCCTACTATAAAACATTACTCATTCAAGCCAAAATCATAATTTAATTAAGTAACACAATACCTGCAGCAGATTTGTCTGGAGTTCAAGGATGCTTAGTGAAGCTTTGGAACTTCAAAGATAAAAAGTGCTATATGCATTCGTGATCATTAACAGCAATGTACTTAGAAACAGGACCACTGAACTGGAGGGATATATTGTAAATCTTTTAAAGATGTTTACGGTCTGTCATAGAGCTTTATTATGGTTCTGTTTCAAAGGCGATGGATTCTCTTCTGATTGTATGCTATAAAGCAGGGTTTGGCAACCTTTCAGAAGTGGTGTGTCGAGTCTTCATTTATTCACTCTAATTTAAGGTTTCCCGTGCCAGTAATACAATTTTAACGTTTTTAGCAGGTCTCTTTCTATAAGTTTATAATATATTAACTAAACTATTGTATGTAAAGTAAATAAGATTTTTAAAATGTTTAAGAAGCTTCATTTAAAATTTAAATTAAAATGCAGAGCCCGTGGACCGGTGGCCAGGACCCAGACAATGTGAGTGTCACTGAAAATCAGCTCGCGTGCTCCCTTTGGCACGCGTGCCACAGGTTGCCTACCCCTGTTCTAGAAGCTAAGCGCACTCACTAGCTCAGAAAATCTTCTCGCTCTTGCTATTTTACATAATTAACTCTGCTGCTTACTGTCATGTGTGGAGAGAACATGGTACCCATCAGTGCACTAGTCTGTGCTGCAGACTAATTTTGTTTTCTGTAACATGCTTCATTTCATAACAATTTGGTTTGGAAGCAGTAGTTTGGCATCTGTTGGCTGTAGTTGGAAGCAGAATACTTCCTTCAGGAGTAACTTGTAGTATCTAAAGCAATTCTTGAGCAGATTTACATCTAAATAAAAGTGCATGCTTTCTGAAGAAGAATGAAATGAGGAGTGGAAGGTGGGGAAGATGTCAATGTTAACATTTCTGCTCTAATTTTATAAAATTGGTATTCAAACTACTTACTTGAGAGAGGGGCTTATTTTGGAATATTTGGAGAAATAAAGAGCTCAAATTTGGTTTCCTGTGGAACAATTTAAGAGGTTGAGATGTAAATGCAATTAATGCCTACCAATAGCCTGTAGTGTACAAACTCAGACACAGAACCATGGAAGGTGATTGCAAGATTGAAAAGATTAGATCTCTGAAATGGCCTTGCTCATCTGGAAAACCCCTTGCTGCATTCGTGTATGCGTATAAATTTTAATCGTGACTGACAAGCATGCGGGGGAAGAACAGACTCAATAATTTCTAAGTGTCTGGGGAAACCTGCATGTGACAACATGCTGGAAATGAGACTGCAGAACTGCCTTGTGTTTCTAGGGATAGTATGGGAGTTCCCTGCACCAAAGGTAATTCCTAAAGCTGAGAGTTACCAGTAGGAAGGGTGGGGGGGAAAGAAAGGAGGACAGTATTTAATAATGAGCTTATTTTAAAGCTTAACTTTGCCACTAAGCCCGACTGACACCTGCATAGTATTAGAACCTTGCTATTGTTAGGGGAATGGGGATTCTGGGCAGCATCACGCTCTTCCCTAACCTTGTTGCTTCAGTAAGCAGAGGGAATGTCATGACCCAGCAAGAATATCTCCCTGCCTTCCATGTACATCACACACCCAGGAAAGCAAACAGCAGTAATAAACATTGGCAGTTGTACTGGAAGGGCTTTCCGAGTTCCACTAGTAACCTTGGCGCTGCTGCTGCAGGGTTGTTGTCTGTATTGACTGAAAGCTACAGTGTTATATCCTCTATCAGATTTGTCTCTGGGGTGATTTTTCTTTCCTTCTTTAAAAAAAAAAAAAAAAAAGGAAAAAATATTTTAAATCTGCCTTTTGAATGAACAGAGGGAGTTGGCTTCTGTTCTCTCCATTCCCCCCCTTTTCTCCAACTCCTCCCTCCATCACACCAAAGTGTGCAGTAGAATTCATGTAGTTTTGAATAGCAAAACCTTTATTGGTTCCTCTGCTGCTGCTGAGCTGTTTAAAAAATAAAAATATACGTTACAAGGAGGCAGAAACAGATGGCTGAGCTTGCTTGCTTCCATCAGCAAATTTTAAAAACAATGACATTTTAATACTCCAGCACCAGAATATTGATTGACTGGGGGAAGGAGAATGAGAGGCATTTAACCAGGTATGAAAAGTATTTACTTCCCATACTGTCCACACATGCACACTGCATCTAAGCTTGCACAGAAAGCTTTCATTTTCAAGTGCATGTTCAATGAAGAATTTAAATGTTTCTTTTATTTAAAACCATTTTTAAACCAAAGAACTCAGTAAGGGCTAGTTGTGCCACATGTAGATTTATACATTATCAGCCATCTTTACATAATATCCTTATATGAGAGTGGCAAAAATATTTTTGAATAGCATGTGTGTAACCTTTCCTTCAGCCATTTTTAAGCTGAGATTTTGCTCAGATTTTCAAAAAGTCCCCTTGAAGAAGAGACCAAACACAGAAAATTTCAGCCTAAAATATGAATGCTACAGTTATGAGTGAAAGTAACAATCAAAATTTTTGTCCTCCATTACAGTGGTAATCAGAATATCATGACTCAAGATTAGCAAACATTTTCTGTGCAAAACTGTCAAAGCTGAGTTGGGGTGCAAGAGAAGGAAAAATAAAAATATTAATTAAATCATTGTCCATTCCCAACATAACTGTCCAAACTACAATGCTGGTAACTTGCAGAGATTAAGTAGTAATTTCCTAGCCTTGCAGTCAATCCTCTCTCCATTTCCCCTCTCACCCTACCCACTCCAGATTATTTTGATCTGCTAAAAACACTTCAAGACTATCTAAAGGTTTTAGACTGACTTAAACTGCTGAAAAATTAGAGTAATACCAGAGGACCAGAGACTAGGCTAGGGGAGGGGTCACAGAGTAATGCGTTTATGCTGCCTTAAAGTATTAGTTCTACACTGAAAAGGGACTCTGTAAAAGTGGCATAGTCAGTGTGTCTCACAGATTTCCTTATCAAATATATTTAGAGCAGGTCTGCACTACAAATTTTTACAGCAGTGCAGCTGCAGTGCTTCTGGTAAACATGCTTTAAGCCAGGGGTGGGGAACCCTTTTTCTATCATGGACTATTGACCCACAGAAAAAAATCAGTCACGTTCCAAAGATTGCCCTGTGGTGGAGCGTGAAGGCTCAGGGCTTCCCCTAGGCTCTGGGGTGGGGCCAGAAATAAAAGCTTATGGGTGCGGGAGGGGACTCTTGGCAGGGGTTGGAGTGTGGGTGAGGGCTCTGGCTGGGGATATGGACTCTGGGATGGGGCTGGGGATGAGGGGTTTGGGATACAGAAAGGGGCTCTGGGCTAGGGCCAAGGGGTTTGGAGTGCAGGAACAGACTCAGGGCAGGGGATTGGGGTGCAGGAGGAGGTTCGGCAGTGCAGGCTCTGAGAGGGAGTTAGGGTGTGGGGAGGGTTCCGACCTGGGGCAGGGGATTTGGGGTGCAGGCTCTGGCTGGGCGACGCTTACCTCAGGCAGCTCCTGGTTGGTGGCACAATGGGGCTAAGGCAGGCTCCCTGCCTGTCCTGCCTCCGCGCTGCTCCCAGAAGAGGACAACATGTCCGACCCCTAGGTGGAGGGGTCAGGGGGCTCTGGGAGGTGTGCACTGCCTGCACCTGCAGCCCTCCAGCTCCCATTGGCCACAATTCCCAGCTAATGGGAGCTGCAGGGGCAGCACACGGAGCTTCTCTGGTTGCCCTGCTCCTAGAGGCTGCAGGGGCATGTGGTCACTTCTGGGAACTGCACGGAGCTGACCAGACTCTTAACTGTCTGGCAACCCTAGCTTCCCTCCGCAGCAGGGTGAGCCAGCACTTGCAGCTCCAGCCCTGCCGGAGTGGCTGAGGCCTGGGGCTTGTGGCCTGTAGAGGAGAGCCTTGCTGCAGCTTTATGAAATGAAGCAGCGGGCCGGAGGTTCCCCACCCCTGCTCTGAGCCAACTGGTGAAAGCTCTCCCATCAGGTTAATAACTCCACCTTCACAAGAAGCAGTAGCTATGTTGGTGGGAGAGCTCTTGCCATCATAGCTCTGTCTACATCAGCACTTAGGTCAGTATAACTACATAGCTCAGGGGTGCGGATTTTGCACACCCCTGAGCAACATAAGTTATACCAAAGTAAATTTTGTGGTATAGACTAGGGCTTAATTTGCAAACAAAAATCTTTTCTAGTTGCTAGTTCCACAAATTCAGCCTGGGTTTTGTGACTCAGGTTGTCTGCCACCTGCCACATCTTGCATTGTTAAACCATTTACAAATGTTCTGCAGCTCAGTTATACCTGTGAAACCTCATTCCTTCAGATCATACCCTTTTTGATTTCTTCATAAACGCACTTAAGCCTAATGGGGATGCACAGGTTTCAGTGAGGGCATAATCTGGTAATGATCCATGAGATTTTAAAACAAAAAACAACAAAAAACCCCACCAAAATCTTGACTCAGAGCCCAGGACTAGTTTGTGAGCCAGAAGACATCTTATATTCACAAACTGAGCAAATGTGAGATGGACATCTGAGACAACTAATATGGAACACCACAATGCCATTTTTAGTAACCTTTTAGGATAGAACTGTGCTTGAAGTGCTTAAATTGCATGCTTACTGTGAATGGGCATATATATATATATATATATTGATAGATCTCTCTCTCTCTCTCTCTCTCTCATATATGTGCTGTAGCTTTAAAAATACTGTGCGAGATGGCATAAGAACACTATACATTTTAAGATGGAACCATTTTTGGCTTCTTATGTTTGTTTAGTTCTTAGGTATGAAAATACTGCTATTTACTATCTTGGCATGCCAAACTCTACCCTGGGTATATCCTTGACTGGCCTCAAGCAGACTGATGCAACTACAGTGCGTTCCCAATGAACAGACTGATGATTTCATCTTAATATCCATATTTCTGTTGTCCAGTAGTAGACATGTTTCTGCCCCCACAAAGGAAGCAAGAGCATTACAAATATATCAAGTTTCCAATCCTTACCTTTAGTTATGAGGTAAGGAAACTCCCTTTTGAAAACAGACCCAGCACACTGAGGCCACTGTAAGTGCTTCAAGATTGGCTAGTGCTGTTACAGAACTGGGGGCTTTCTTCAGATGCCATATTGACGGGTTGGTCTAAGAACTCAAATGGAATAGAATTTTTTTTAAAAAAAAAAAACTAAAAAATTAAATGCTAAATTTAAGGCAATACTGCGTTGGCAGAGAAAAAATTTAAGTCAGGAAATGTGAAAGTTGAGCTTGAATGCACAATCTTATTACTTCCCTTCTTAGCAAGCCAAGAAAAATACCTGGTCAAAATCTTTCCCCTCTCACCATCCATATGAAGATTGTCTTTATAATCCTATAATCTCTTCGTCCCTTACCAATGAACAGTCCCACAGAAGCTATATTTGAAGTTACCACATGGCAAAGAAGTTTATCATCTCTTGGTCACTGCTACAATTGCTATTCCTCTGCCACACTACTCCTTCAGCTGTGCACAACTGTGCCTGCAATTTGTTCTCTCTTTTTTGAACAGCCTGTGATGCCTTTTTTTGTTTTTGTTTGTTTGTTTTTTTTTGCATGCATTCAAAGGCTCTTCCAAAAAGCTGTTGTAGTAATGAATAGTGGGAGGGAGGGAAAGGAAATATCTTCATAATATAATCTGTCCTCCTATGAGTAACTGGACTCTGTCATTATTTAACATTGCTTTTGTCTGCGCTAATTATCTAAATGGGCCTTTCATTGTTAGCAATGTTTGTCTATGTCAGGGGTAGGCAACCTATGGCATGTGTGCCATTTGAGAATGCTTGGTGAAGATTTTGTAGGTGTTGGTCTCTGTCTGAGGAGTTGGCGCAGATGGGGTTGTACCTCAGTGCTTGGCTGTCGACAATGGATCGTGTGGTGTGCCCGGGATGGAAGCTGGAGGCATGAAGGTAGGCATAGCGGTCGGTAGGTTTTCGGTATAGGGTGATGTTAACATGGCCATCACTTATTTGCACTGTGGTGTCTAGGAAGTGGACCTCCTGTGTAGATTGGTCCAGGCTGAGGTTGATGGTAGGGTGGAAGCTCAGGATTAAACAAAGACTGTGAATGGCTAGCCAACTACAAAAGCAGTTTCTCCTCCCTTGGTTTTCACACCTCAACTGCTAGAAGAAGGCCTCATCCTCCTTGATTGAACTAACCTCGTTATCTCTAGCCTGCTTCTTGCTTGCATATATATTCATGGACGAGACAAGAGAACCTGGAATTGATGGAATTAAATGTTTATTAGAAAATATTAAATAAAGGTGATACAAAGAGTTTGATGTGTCAGTCATTGGTCATCGGGGGAAACATACAGAGTATGGGGGGACACTGGCAATTGGTTATGGTTCAGCATATAATACATACAGCCTGTAATGTCCCCAATGCGGGGTGTACGGTGGGTGGGGTCAAGATATAGTAGGATAAGGTAGGGGCAGTGAGGGTACATGCTCTTTAGTGGGCTACATCACAGTCATGGGTATGATAAGCGGATGGGTAATGGGAAGGGTGACTCACGTGGTGGATCAGATTGGAAGTTCAGGACTCAGGGTATGGTTGAGTAGGGGGTTGTAAGGGTTTACCTCCCCCTGTGGGTGCGTGGGCTGTTTATAGAATCTCACCGCTAAGCAATCGCTCACTCCTGGTATTGGCGGGTGGCGGTGATGTGTTGTTCAATGTAATGTCTAGACCACGGATAGTGTCCGATGCCATTAAGCGTCTCATGAGCGCGCCTAGCCGCCATCCGCCACAGCCTGAGCCCGACGTTCGGTGTCCAGGAGGCCCAGGTCGCCAGCGCCGACGATCAGAGGTCGTTAGACTGTAGCCTCGCACGGGTGCAGTCCAGGGGCGTATTTTCTCGAGTTTGCGTGCTCGGACGCGGCGCCGGGGTCCTGTCTCGATATGGGATGGCACGTGAGCGAGGATGAATTTTTCCGCTCTCGTCGTGACGACGATGTCTGGGCAGCGGGCTGTCTGTTGCTGGGATGTGCGTGACTGAGTCTTCATCAGGTATGGGTGAGGCTCACTAGTGCGATCCTGGAGGGCGTTGGCGCAGCTGGCAGGCTCTGGCTGGGGGCTTGCAGTGCAACAGGACATGGGGCATGGGTCTCAGGGTGTGACTCAAGTTCCTGCATGCGCTTGTCCGGTTCCCCGTGGCGGATCAGGCTCCGTTGATGGGACTGCGTTAGCCGGGGCGCGGTGTATACGCAGTGGGCGAGCGGGGAAGCGCCCGCGGGGAGGAAAGTGGTTGCTGGAGTCCCACTGCGCGGTCACTATCTCAGGCTTGCCCTGGTCGGGTTTTTTTCCTCAGGGTTGCGTACAGCACATGGAATAGAGCCGGCGCGTTCAGGGGCTTGTGAGCCAGACGCTCTGGCCGAGGCTGACCCGGTGATGCTGCCCTCACGTCCGTCTGTGGCACCAGAACCCACCTCTGTCGTTCTCGCTCCAGACCACGGGCATGAGCCCGTCGGTTCCCTAGTCGGCGCATGGCGTTGCGGAGCGGACCCAGCGAGCGGTGTCCGCACCTGTCCGGCCTGAAATTCACCGTCCAGGGAGCCCGCGGAAGGTGTACATACTGGCGGAGGGAGGCTGCCATTCGGTTGCTCGTGGTAGCGTGCAGGCGGTCTATTCGGCCGCGACAGCGCTTAAGTGGTGTCCGGGCAGTCGGGAGCGAAGGGTGCATTGATGACCGGGATGATACAGATGGTCTCCATGCGGGGACGTTGGCGCACGGTCTGTGAGCGATATGAGTAGCCTGTTGGCTGGGCTCTCGGAGCAGGGAAGCCCTTTTTTTTTTTTTTGGACAGTGGCGATGGTGTTTGTCCTGCTTGTTGAGGCACTTTGCAGGCGGAACCTCTCAGGAGAAGGCGATGCGGGGGGAAGGAAGGTGTTGAGGTTGACTTCTGCATGGGGGCTGGAGGTGATGCGTGATCTGCAGCGTCTGCAGGATCTCCGGATGGTGTCCTCTGGGGTCCTGGCGGACGCGGACACCCGTGGCGTGCGAGGTGTTGGTAGCATGCCTTCGGTCCAGGGGACGAGGGGCTTGCCTGGATCTGGAATCTCGCCAGCACGTATCTCTTTTGCTCCGTCGATACGTGGAGGGAGCGCCTTTTTGGCATTGCGCGGAGACACGTCATTTCGTCGGCTCTCCATGGTGTTGAGATACCCTGGAGCCTTCGGGCATAACCGCGATAGGACCATGGGGTCATCCGCATTAGGCAAGACTCACCTTCCGTGCCGGTTGAGCCGTCAGCACCGTGAGATCGCTCGCAGGAGTGGCTCTGCATATCAGGTAAGACTAATGAGGGGATTATGAAAACGTATGAGGGCTTATGGATGGCAAACGACCTACATCCCCATACTGGCCAGCTTTACCAACGCTTTCGCATAGTAATAGAGAAGCTGCGCTCACAGCTTGGAGATAGACCAACTCACTTTCATCCAGACTTCAAGAAGACTGGAAGACGTGGAGTGCGCTCACCCTGAAGCTGAAACTTCACTGCCCCTCCATTGCATAGATGGTAGCAGCTGATATGAGGCCTAAGATATGGAGAAACGAGCTACAGTAATCTTCGAGAGATTACAAGGCTCGTGAGACGTACATCAGATGGTTGTAGGAAGAGCCCAGAGAGCCTCATGACAATCCTATACAAGGAACTCAATACCAATGAATGGTATACGCTACAGTTGTATCCTGGAGATGCTTGGCTAACACGATCAAGAAGAACAGTATGCCACCCGGAATGAGGTTGGAGGATAAGACAAGGTGACGTCGGAGAGAATTTATAGCTGGCGAATACAGAAGGGTGTGAGATAAGATAAGCTGAGTTCGCTACGGAAAACATAAAGGGCTGACTCATCTGAAGCCCTAGAGACTGATAAACAAAGGCCCAGCACGGCTACAGGCTAAGGAGATACACTAGAGAGCGGGCAAAAAAAAAAGTAATCCTGTTCCTCCAGAATATCCCGTGTACCCCAACGCAGTGCACAACAAATAGACAGAGCAGCCAGCAGCAGAAACGTGAACATGTATGGAGAAAATGGAAGAAGGAAATTCATAACACAATGCAAAGTGGCTGCGGACCTGAGATACAGAGCACAGCAATCTCCCAAAGAACAGTCACATCACATAGACGACTCGCAGCAGTGGGTCAGAAATGAAGAGTGACAGACGTGGAAGACATGATCAAACTACGGCTAAAGAAAAAAACGCAACGTAATGAACGCCTACTAGCACATCGAAACAGCGCTAGCAGCAGGCTTCAACAATATGGTAACACAAGGAGGAGTGCTGATGCATTAAAGACCATGCAAGGACAGCACGTGCACACCGGCCAATACTGCCTTCCACACTGGAAGTCTATTCAGGCATATATGCCGCCAAGCTATACTGGCCATAGGGCCAGTAATGAGCACAGTCAAAAGGCTTGGGAACAAACAGAACTCAAAACCAGTTGCCATAGATAGAGCAGTCGCCAGGGATCAGATCTAGACAGACAATCTGAGCAAGCCTGGATTGCTAGGGAAAGCTATATCAGTGCTGAGTGATTGTGATGTCTGGGATACACAGTCAAGCGGACACAAGGA
>NC_133783.1:26436725-26465284 GCF_003597395.2 Chelonoidis abingdonii
AAGCTGGGTGAGTGGCTCCAACAGATCCCGGGAACAACATCAGAGCTCTCTGTCCAGAAGAGTGCAGTGCTAGGAACAGCTAAGATACTGCGCAGAACCCTCAAACTCTCAGGCCTCTGGTAAAGAACCCGAGGTTGAGGAAGATACATACCACCCATAGGGGTGAGAGGGGAATTTTTTTTTGTATATATACACACCTGCCCCTGGAAATTTCCACTACATGCATCCGACGAAGTGGGTATTCACCCATGAAAGCTCATGCTCTAATATGTCTGTTGGTCTATAAGGTGCCACAGGACTCTTTGCTACTTTACAGATCCAGACAAACACGGCCTCCTCTCTGATATTCTACATAGTCTGTGGTGAAAATGAATCAAACTTTCTTACTCTTCTCAACTTCTTTGAAAGTGACTCAGTTGTGGCAAATCATGTAAGGTGAAGGAATTCCCGGCTGCTGGGATGACCATCTTAAGAGCATGCTGCCTTGAGTTGTCTGCCAACTGGTGTTGCAACTGTCACCAGTAAATAGTGATTGTCAGAAAAACTCAAGTGTTTACGAAAGTATGTGGACAAATGTTACTTGCCACTTTATTGGAGGCTATATTGGACAATATGCGTAGTCGGAATTCTTTTAATAGCATTTGTGCTGTAAGTGGGAAGAAACTTATGAAATTAGCTAGCCTAACCCCTTCCTCGAGAAGTCTCGGAGTGTTGAAGGGTTTGCAAAGGCACGAGCTGGAACTTGTGACTTTTGGCAATTCTTTCCTGTTAACATGCCCTGTTCACCAAAAAAAAAACCCTAAAGTTGGTATTAAAGTTGTAGTGTGAGGCATTTGGACTGTAGCTGAATCAGTCCTGCTCCAGTGGAATGAATAGTATATTATCACAGTATGAAATTCCAAGCAGGGACAGCATGCAAATGGCTTATGACTGCATAAGATGAGATGGCCAGGGAAAGGTATAAAACTTGTGCCCCACCCTTCCTTGCCCCCACACTCTGCATTGGACGTCTCTGGAAAAACGTGCATATTTTTAAGTTGTATGTGTGGAACCAGCATTCAGCAACAACTTAAACCCAGTAACATCAAACATGACAACATTAAATAACTGAATATATGGATTGATTTGTTATGGTGTTGAAAGTAAAAGTGCTATATTCAGTTTTGTGGGTGAATTTGTTTTCCTTAATACCATAAACAACTTCCTCTTTCTGGAATATTCCTTTCAATACCTAGCAACAAGCCCTCAGCTAAACTGCTCAATAAGGAGTAAGCATTCTGGCTGTCTCATGGAGGATTCCAACTCATCAGTTAATGCTAAAATTGAACATATAAGGGCTGCCTAAACCCTTCATATGTCACTGAATAGATGTGGGACACGTAACTCTGTGTTAACAGGGCTACCCCTCTTATACTTAACTCTGTGTGTCTCTGCAGATATTTAGGTTGAACATTAGGAAAAACTTCCTAACTGTCAGGGTGGTTAAGCAATGGAATAAATTGCCTCAGGAGGTTGTGGAATCTCCATCATTGGGGATTTTTAAGAGCAGGTTGGACAAACACTTGTCAGGGATGGTCTAAATAATACTTAGTCCTGCCTTGAGTGCAGGGGACTGGACTAGAGGTCCTTCCAGTTCTACGATTCTATTGTAGCTGAAAGCGAGCACATTAGGACACTGCTGCAGAGTAAAACTACTAGGTTTAAGTAACTCGATAAATTATGCACAAGCTTCAAGGAATTAGCATTTTCAAACCCTTGCCGCCTCTTTCCCCAAGCATGGAAAAAGGGATTTGAATGAAAAGTTGATAAAAATAATAATTGGAGACGTACTTATCTCCTAGAACTGGAAGGGCCGTTGAGTCCAGCCCCCTGCCTTCACTAGCAGGACCAAGTACTGATTTTTGCCCCAGATCCCTAAGTGGTCCTCTCAAGGATTGAGCTCACAACCCTGGGTTTACCAGGCCAATGCTCAAACCATTGAGCTATCCCTCCCATCCCTTGTTGATTTTGTAGCTGATGTAAAACACTTCTCTTCACCATACACTGGGATGTGATGTCCAAGGATCAGCTTGTGGGTGCTAACTGAAGTATCATATGCAGCTGTCATAACAGCACTTCCTCTTTCTGCAAATACTCAGAACTGATGAAGGTCTATATCTGTATCTTCCAATAGAACCGAGAGTGAACAACAATGGAGAACTGCATTTTTGAAGTAGGCTATGATCGTGGTTTCTCTTGTCAAACTCAGTTTATAGGGTTGGATAGCATTGAGTAATGTGCTTTGTCAGTCACCTCTCAAATTTTCATCCTGGTTAGCTGAATTTCATTGTGTGGAGGACTGTGGAAATGAGGAAGCAAAGAAAGTAGAGCTAGCTAGAGGGGCTAGGTGCAAAATGTTATCATGTATTTCTCTTTGCATAGACCCTTATTAGGGTATGTCTACACTGCAGTTAGACACCTGCGGTGCCAGCTGACTTGCAGGGCTAAGGCAAAGGGGCTATTTAATTGTGGTGTAGACGTTCAGGCTCAGGCTGCAGTCTAACCTCTGGGTCCCTCCCACTTTGCAGGGTCCCAGTGCCCAGGCTCCAGCCCAGGCCCAAACATCTACACTATAATTACACAGCTCCTTAACCCAAGCCCCATAGTCTGAATCAGCTGGCCACAGGCTAGCCATGGGCATAGGCGCAGTCTCTGTGGGTTATCCAGGGTTGGGGCACCCACGAGGAAAAATTAGTGGATACTCCACACCCACCAGCAGCCAAGTCCACCCAAGCCGCCTTCTACCCGACCCCAAGCATGCCGCGCCCCTGCTCCTCCACCTCCCTCCCAGCACTTCCTTTCCCCCCTGCTGCCTGACAGCTGTTTTGGTGTGCTTAGGAGTTTCTGGGCAGGTGGGGGAGGAGTGGGGACATGGTACGCCCAGGGGAGGAGGCAGGGTATGGACTTGTGGGAAATGGATGGAATGGGGATGGGAAGGGGGTAGGATTGTCGTAGGAAAAGGCGGGATGGGAAGGGTATTTTAGGGAAGGGCTGGAATGGGGGTGGGGTGAGCGCGGTGCAGGAGTGGGAAGAGGCGTGCCAGGGCAGGTAGGGGGTGTCAAGCACCCAGCTGGTAGAAGGGAAGTTGGCACCTATGGCCATGGGTGTGTAATTGCAGTATAGACATATCCTTGGAGGAAATGTGTAGTTGTCTGAACGCATCAATGTACTGGATACTTTACAAAATGGTGACCACTACTGATTTGATTCACCATAGCTAACCTCTTCCTTTTTGTGTTTGCAAAGGCTAATATACTGGCTATATTCGAAAGAGGTTCAGATACCCAGAAGGACCACTGAGGAGTTTTTTTCATCTAATGAAATATGGCTATACGTTGAATGTTGTCCATGAGTGTAGTGATATTTCTATGTTCTAGGTCATCTGAAAGCCAAGTACTGACATTTTTTCATTTGGAGAGTTCTTGTGGAGCTGCAAGTTAGCTTTCTGCTGCTCTTAAGGATAATTGATCTTTACTTATGGATTCAAGTTCTCTATTCAGGGATGGTGAAGGAATTTCTACCTCCCTGAGTCATTTCAGATCTTTCTCTACCCTGTGTCTGTTCACTTTAATCCCATCACTACCATCAAAGCCATACATCTCTTCCAAAAAAGTACATTTCCATCAAAGTTCACATTATGAAAATCATTGTTTGAATGCCAAGCCATGGTTGTTCTCCTTTACACAGCCTAGGAGAGTAAGTGGCAAGCAAATGATCATAGGTTTTCCACATGGCAGTGTTATGACATCTGAAGTAACTTTCAGCCATACGCACAATAAAAGTTGCACTAAATTTAGGCTTAACTGCAATTTTAAAAAAAATCTGAAGGACTTATACATTGGTTTCAGGAAAGAGTTTCTTGTCCTCCACTTGACTTCTGTTTCTTCCTACTTATAAAGTTTATATATCTAGAGTGCCCTAAGATGACCATGAGACCTTCCCTCTACTCACTATTGTGATATACTTCTATAGCAATGAAACTAGACTACCATAAAAATTACATAATCAGCTTTCTAGCATTTGTAAATTTGTACAGAGAGGTCTAAATGAATCTTCTTTCCATAAAGGTTCATGGCAGTCCAGATATCGCTGAGGAGACCTCTAAGGATATGTAGGATGGATGTTGTGTGCCAGGGCTGGCTTTACGCTGATTCCACTGATTCCCCAGAATTGGACCCCATGCTGAAGAGGGCCCCGCGCCTGCGCCTAAGGGGGCCCTGCTCTGGGGGTCTTTGGCGGCATTTCAGTGGCGGGGGGTCTGCTCCGAGGGTCTTTGGTGGCATTTTGGCAGCTGGGGTCCTTCAGTGCCGTGAAAAACCCAATGCAGACCCCCTGCCGTCGAAATGTCACCGAAGTCCCAGGCCGCCACCAGGTATTCCAGTAGGGCCCTGTGGGTCATAAAGCCGGCCCTGTTGTGTACAGTCAACCTATGTAGAGAATGTGTTCGCACATAGTCAACTGAGATTCAGAAAGGGATGCAAAAGTGATTGTACTGTGATGCCGAAACCTAGTTTTGTTTAAAATGCAACTCCAGGAGGGAGATGAAGTGTTGAAGCCCTAGACTGAACAGCAAGCCAAGAGGGAGATGAGGATGAGGAAGAAAGAATAATAGAAGCTGTTAAAGGGCCAAAGGGAATAAACTAAAATACTAGCTGGCTGTCTTGGGTATATGCCAATGCATGTTTTGTGGGGCCTGATTTAAAAAAAAAAAAGGGCGGGGGGGGGAGTCGGGGGGAGTAGCTCTGGGTTATAAACTATTTTGTAGTTAGAAATGCCCAGGCCATCTGGTGACTTAGAATTTACTTTGTCCCAACCATTGCTATGGTGACTTTTTTCGGCCTCTTTTCCTGTTTTGCTACCAGTGACTGAGGGAATTGAGCTGGCCCCAGTTGTGATTATAAAGCTATCTTTTACCCTTTCATTGTAAGATGCTTTCCCTTCTACTAGTATATTAAATCCTTAGCTCATCCTTCATGTAGACTGTATAGCTATACTTGAATTGTGTGACTATAATTATTACTGACATTTGGAATGTATTAGCTGATCCTTTAAAATTCCTTTGACATGTATCAGAGGGGTAGCCGTGTTAGTCTGGATCTGTAAAAGCAGCAGAGAATCCTGTGGGTTAGTCTATAAGGTGCCACAGGATTCTCTGCTGCTTTGACATGTACACCTCTACCCTGATATGTGACCCAATATAACATGCATTCTGATATAATCGAGTAAAGCAGGGCTCGGGGCGGGGCTGCGCACTCTGGCAGATCAAAGCAAATTTGATATAACATGGTTTCACCGATAATGCGGTAAGATTTTTTTGGCTCCCAAGGACAGCATTATATTGAGGTAGAGGTGTTTTTGACGCAACAAATGCATAGGGGAAAAAGTACGTTTTTCCACCTTTTTCCTTTGCTTTCCCTATTCTTCTTTGCCAGTGCCCAGTGGGATGAGAATTGTCCCTTCTGAATAAAGCTGTGATATGTGACACAACCGCTGCAGCTTCAAATGCAAGTCCAGAAACAGCCAAAACAGCTGCTAAGTTGGAAGATGTGTGATGGAGGAGCTCCCAACTCTGTGGGACTGGAACACTCCAATCCCCAGTAATTAGGAGTGTCCATTGTGCTCCTGGTACTCCCATTTCCTAGTGACCCAAAGGATTGGAGCTCTGAGTTTGCTTCTGTTTTGTAAACATAGACTTCTTTCGTGGTGCCATTTTCATTCCACTACCGCAGAAGTTTTCTGCAGAGTACCGTAGAACATGTTTCTTTTGATCATGGCTGTTGTAATCTGTTGATTTTTATACCACATAAATGTCTGTACTACTTTTGATGCCTCATTTGTGTGTGAAGTGGAGGAGACAGAGGAAGTCTCTCCTGTATATATATACTGGCACGCTAAATGAAAGAGTTAAAGGCAAGCTATATGTAAGGGGACTGTTATCCCCTTACTAACATTCAGTGGGGGTGTTTGGTTGCTAGCTTCCAGCACTAAAATGGGAGGGATCGATGGCAAATCAGGACCCTGAGACTGACAGTCCCCAGGAACAATGGTGGGACCAATGCTCCAGGTCAGAGCCTGATGGACAGGGCGGGCAGGCTAATAAAGAGACGGAAGGCCAGAGTGGGTCCCGTCCTCCATGTGACTGAAATTGCCTGGCCAGACGGAGGGGGCCGAGCTAAGGAGAGAGCAGGGGCCCAAGCTAAGCTGCAGGAGCAGAGACTGATGTGCAGCCCAAAAAAGCCCCAAGAGCATAGCCCAGAGAGAGAGATCTGCCCTGGGAGGGGAGCTGCAGCAACCAGGCCAAGAGGCCAGACAAGCAGCACAGGAAGCTGTGGTGAGAGCTGAGGAGAGAAGTCACAGTTAGAGCAGCCATGCAGAGTAGACCTGCCCTGGGAGCAGAGCTGTAGCAACTGCAGCCAGAGAGTCCAGAGGAAGCACCCAGGGAGTCGTAAGGCAGACAGCAGTCAGCAGCCGTCTGAGGCTAGTGTGGAGCTGTGGCTGGAGCAGTCCGCGAAGCTGGTGGTGAGCAGGCTCGGAGAGCGAGGGGGACCCTGGGCAGTGGGCCCGCAGCCACGGAGACGGCCTCGGCCAAGAGGCTCCTGGCAGGCAGCATTTGGAGCGAGATTCATAACCTGACAGAGCGATGGTGACACTGGAGAAGAGGTGTCCCTGCCAGAACCCAGAGTAGCCTGAGAATTGTGTGGCCACGGCAGAAGCAAGTGTTCTGCACCCACAGCTGTCTCTGCAGCACAGCAGGGCACTGAGGAAGGCAGGCCTGCGGACTAAAGGAACAGACTGTGAACTGCCCTTGACATTTTCCAGAGAGACTGTCTGCTATGTTCTCTCCACAGAGCAGGGTGATGTGTTTTTCCTTTAACACTTTTCCATTTTTTCCTTACTCTTTTTTTTTAATGGTAATTGTTAATTAAATAACTGTATGATATGATCAGTGGGTCAGGGAGGTCGCGCAGTGCCAAATAGATGTAACCCCGGGTGGCGGACACGCCTTAGGCCCTGTCCTAGAATGACCACAGCAGGGTGGGGGTTGAAGCCCCCCAGGAATCCTGGGCCCAGCCTTGTTGGGGTTATGAGGACTCTGCCAAACAGGAGAGTGGAAGGGGAGTCCTCAAGGGCAGGGAGGCCTCTGGGTAAAGGAAGTGGGAGCGAGGACTCGGATCCTTTCGCCAGCCCATTTCACCAGAGTAGTGCAGAAGCCAGGAAAGTTCCCCACAATAGCGAGACCATTCGCCCGCTTACATATATGAACAATATGTAGGCAATAAGTCATGCGCTAAGTGAGACTTCAGTAGAAATCCCAGTCGAAAAGGGAAATCTCTTCAAACCTACTTTTCGTGTGTTTGTCTGTTTTTGTTTTTTATGTGGTGGCAAGCAGGGTGTAATAGGCATTGGATTGAAATACAAACTTCATATTGAATCACTCTTTTTACAAGATAAAATCATGCGGCCCTAAGCATTACTGGGATTCCCTGTTGCTTATTTATTTATAGGTCTGTAACAAGCACTACTACTAGATGATAATAAAAATTACTGTGCACACACAATGATATCCAGGAAACTTATTACAAGTTATATTGTTTGAATGGTAGAGTTGGCTATGATACCACATAGCTACTATAATAGGCAATAAATAGCTCAAGAGGAAGCAATGATTTAAGTATGTGTATTTCTGGTTTTAGTGATAATATCCTGTAGATACTCGTTCATTAGCCCGTTTGTATATAAGCCAACCCCCCAAGATGGTTAGGTAAAAATAGCAAGAACTGTATGACACTTTCATAAGGCGACCCTATATTTCGGGGATGGGCAAACTTTGGATGCCGGCCCGTCAGGGTAAGCCACTGGCAGGTCAGGATCTTTTGTTTACTTGGACTGTCTGCAGGCACGGAGCCCCTCAGCTCCCAGTGTCTGCAGTTTGCCATTCCCAGCCAATGGGAGCTGTGGAAGTGGCATCATATTTTCAAACTTTTCTCTGTAATCATATCAGTGAGAAACTTACTTGTTTAAAAAAAATAGAGACTCTCATGTAATCACTTGACTCCAGGAGCCAGCGTTTTTAGGAAAAACAACCATCACTAGAGTCTTGATTAAAATCACAAGTTGATGACCCCAGTGGACCCCGTATGGGCAGAACAAAGTTTACCACTATACCTCATCCCTGAGCTGGAGGGATCTCTTAATGTTAAAAGCTTGGTTCAGTCCTAATGCATGTTCCGTCATTCTCTTGGGATTACTGAAAACTTGCACCTATGCTGATGGAGTTCTTGGCAATTGATTTACATTTGTATTTCTCAAGGATCTCAGAATGCTTAATAAACATTAGACACCACAGTCGTTCTCTGAGAATGGTAAATGGGGAATGGGTAAGAAAAATGAGGCATAATAAGGTTGAGTGGTTTGTCTGTGTCACAGTGAGGTGCTGTCAGGTGGATATAGAATCCAAGTGTTCTCATTACTCTTGCTCTTACCATTAGATCTGCCATCTTTATATTATTAATTAATTCATTGCTTACTTGGGTAGTTGTTCATCCTTCTGAGATTAAGTTCTGTGTTGTGTAATCTTTCAATCCTATCTAATTGTCAAGAAAGGAAAATTGAGAAACCATTGGTTAGCTGTTTCTGCCTTTTAAATAAAGGCCAAACTGAAATCATCTTTGCAAATAAAACAAATTTGAACCTCTGGGGTTTTCTCCCTTTGTCATACAATAAAAAAGTTGTCAGAATTTAAATTGTGTAGTGTTGAATACTGTTCTCCTCTCTTCGGTTTTTTTTTTTGTTTTTTTTTTTTTTAACAGAGAGTAACCATCTTCCTGGCAAGTTCACCAGCACAGCATGGGATCTCTGGAGTTTGTTGGGCACAGTGCGATGAAATGAACTTGAAAGCAGCTAAGTGATAATCAGTGTTAGGATTAAGAGTCTGAGCAAGGTGCCAACAGAATGCTTGAAAATTGAGTGGGTAGTTGGTCCTTGAGATTGGCAGGAGTTGAGGTTGTGAGAAGATTGCTGGAACTTTATGTACAGCCTAGTGTAGATATGAACAGTATACAACCAAGAGGTGGTAAACCTCTTTCAGCAAGGTTTAAATGAAATGTTAACTGCCATTTGGAACCTTTTCCATCCTTAGCCCCCCCAGAATAATGTATATGTCTTTATGCACACCTCTATTAAATTATATTCAATGCTGAAATGATAGCTAGAATAGCCTTTTTACCCATAGGCCCTGAAATATTTTAGGCCAGCATGTGGCCTCAGAGAAGGTGAAGTGCGGGAAAAGGAAGTCCTGCAGTCACAAGATGTCCTGGGAATTTAACTCCTTTTTAAGTACGGTCCAGTGTGATTGACTCGCTGACCTGGAATTCTAATAGTAGCTGAAACTTGCATTTGGGAAGGGAGGGGTGGGGATATTAAGCACTTAACATGTTAGGTACTGGCACTACAGTGACTGTAAAAGCAGAGTAGCCATCATATATTCCTAGATCTCACAGCTTTTGACACTAAATTATTTTAATAGAAAAAGGATTTAGTCAATACACTAGGCTTTCACCTTGCTGCTGTTAAACTGTCATGAGGGTGGGTAAGAAGATATCTGTTTAACACTTTCTCCAAAGGAGTGTTATGTTTGCGGCTGTACTTACTTCAAGGATAAGGGCTGCATAAATCTAGGAGATGGTAATGAGCTATGGAGTGTTTAATCCCTAGATTACTTGTTGAAATGCATTCTGAGAGTGCAGTTGATGGTTGCCTTGTAATAGGTTAGTGATATGAGAATGCATAGTTCAGTCCGGTTCCTAAGAGACATCACAAAACAAAAAATGTGATCTCCCCCCTCCCCCCTGCCCGGTTATGGCACTGGTCTGCCAGAATGGTCTATACTCAAATCTGGGCTTGGAAAGTAACTTTCTAGTCACACCCACAATTTTTTTCAGTAACTTTATCACATAACTAAAGGATTAACAGCCAACCAGGTGATCTAGTTGCAGTGTGATGTGCTTCCATGTGGGTTCATTCAGCCTTTTAAAACCAATTAAAAGAGGTATAGGTCTTCCATATGTGTTCCACATTGTCCTGTAGCAACAACTGGCTATTTTCGTAGATTCCAAGGCCAGAAAGGACCTGAAATCTTGGTAAAGGAAAATACCTGTCCAATCCAGAGGTAGTTTTAGAAAATTGGAGTCAGCTAAGTTTACTTTTCCAACAGGGAGAATGCAAAACAGATACATATTGTCAGTATTTTGGGTTCTTTTCCCTGTCTCTCTGCCTTTCATTTCCCATCTCATCACTAAATAAAAGAGATGTTTAATTTGCAGTCTAAAATGCAAGATTTTTTTTTGAAAGGAGAATTAAATGTTGGCATAGCCAAAATTTGACCATCTCTTTTCTTTGCATCCATTTAACTGATTTTTCCACAAGTCTCTATTTTTTTCTAAATCAATGACATTTGCTTTGCCCTTTGTATGTAACTCTAAGACACCATCAATGTGCATAAATGATAAAGTAGAGAAACGGCCAACTCAATCCTGGAGATACTCTTCCCATATTTTCTGTCACACAACTCTCTCTCCCTTAGCCTGCCTCTACAAATTCAGATGCAATTTGGGCTGTTGCCTGGTATCTTTTGCTGTTTCGTATTTAAGAGCCCTCACTTGCTATCCAACTTCTCATTTCACGTAATGACAGCTGGGGGGGGGAGGGGGGCTGGACTTTCAAGGATCAAGGTTTTTTCCCTGATCTTGCTTTTAAGATCAATATTCCTTCTCCATTCTCTTGAAGGTCAGATAACAATCTGCTTGCTACTATTAGAAAACTGCTTCCTCTGTTTAGTAGGGCATTTTTAGCACTAGTGCAGGTATGAACATAATTTCAGACCAGTGTAGGTTTCTCTCTCTGGTTTGACAAGAGTTTTCACATTAATTTTCATGGCAAATCAAGGTTAAAGATATGACATCAGTGAAGTATTGAGTAGGAGGGTGGCTGGATGAGTGAGGAGCTGTCTTTTTATGTCTAGATCTTATTGATGAATATAGATTACTTTTTGTTTTTCACTTTTTAACTTGAAAATTAACTTAAATTTTTTGTAGTCTGTTTTCATTTACCTCAGTCCTGCATAGAAGTCCCTCTTCTAGAAATTTAATCTGGTATCAACCTGCATTGACATCTTTGGATGAAAAAGTACTATGAAAACACACATAATTGCACTGATATTAACACTTTATAAAGTGTTACTTGTCTACACTTGAAAACTATTTCATGTTAATGTAGGGTGTGAATTTAAGTGCAACGGCTATTCTGGAATAGTTCCCCATCTTGAACTGTCCACGTGGAGACCTGTTTAGCAATAGCTCTTTCAGTTAGCTGCTTGTCTACACAAGAAATTAAAAAACAGCTTCAGTATGAATGAAAATTTTGATGCATAGCGTGCAGTGTTGATCTTAAAGATTAAACTTCCCTTAGTAAGTCTTAATTTAAACTACCTTAACTGTATTTAGCTAGGCAGTAAAGCACTTAAATTTTCTAATTGTATCTGAGCCAAATGTATTTAAGTGATTGATTAAAAACACTGGGCTATTTTCACTTGAACCACTGATTAGTCTTATTTTCTCTTTTGTCAATTAGCCAAGAAATGAGTGAAGTTTGCAGCTTCGTGGCCAATTTTTCCTGAGTCTTAGTGCTCTAAAGAGGTTATGGTGGTTGTCCCCTCAGTGGTAGTAAAGAGCACTAGACTATTGTGACAAAAAGTAAGGACAGTTAATGAAAATGGATAGTTACAAAAGCCTATACTTTAGCCCAGGGGTAACTCGCTGTACATATCTCTTTAATTTGATAATACACAGCAGGCTGTGCTGTATTGATGACTAAATGCAGAAGGTTAGTAGCACAAATTAGGAACTTGGGATTGTGAGTAATGGGTATAGGTTTCTGTCCTTTGGTAAATCTGATTTATCAAATTAGGGTTATTAAAACTTAAGACTGTGTGCCTTGTGTCTGTGGAATGTGAAAGCTTAACATGGGGTAAAATTGTTCATTCCAATTTCAGTAGGCAGCCTGCCTGCCGTGGACTCCTGTAATTGTAAGGGAAAATGACCTACTGTTGGAGCATATACAGCTAATTAATCTAGTAGTGGGAAAGGAAACAGTTCAAAAACTCCAGTAACTCGTGATCTGATGTCTGCTCCTGACAGTTGATGGCTTTTTTTAATTGTTAGCTCCTCAGTAGTAATTCAGGGCAAGTTTAAATATGCAGGTCTGCAATATGGTGGTTTGAGTCTTGTTGAGAAGCATTTTATAATTGACTTTGATAATCTACTGGATCAAAACTATAGAAGATACTAAACTTCCTTTATTTCAGGATATTTGTCCTTTTGGTTGCACTATGAGGTTAAATAATAAAATGTTAGGTCAATAGTTCCAGCCAACCCAACTGCATGAGGCTGGTGAATAGGTGGCATAATCCAGCCATATATCACTTTTTTATTTTAGGATTGGGTTTATCCTGAGAAGCATGTGAAAACTAGTAGACTTCAATTATACATACTCTGATTTAAAAGCTCCCTGCATAAAAATCTGAATGAGTTCTTTTCTTTTGAATTTTTGGGTGTGTGATGACACTGACGTTAGGCAAGAGTAGTTAAGAGATGCTGGCTGATCATGTCTAAAAGCTGAGAGTATCCACATTGATTGAAAAATCATTTTTTACATTCAGACACAGGTACAACCTGCCTTGAATTAAGAGACTGCATTCCTGAGATGAGGATGTACAGGCATTTCTTCAGTTGGGTATTAAGTTTAAAGAGACGGTGGGAAAAGAATATTCCTTTCAGGGGAGAAAAGCCCTGTAGACCTACTTATGCTTCCTGTGTAGAAGGAGGTCAGTGTGACTTTTTAGTGTGTGCTTTTCCTTAAATTATACTATGAACTGATCTGCTGGTTCAAAATCAAGAATCATCTCTCTCTCATCCATTAAATCAATGAAGAAAATGCATCATATGTAATGGGAACTACAGAGGGCTCATATTTCATTTGTCCCAAAGCCCAGACTGCCTGTTTCAAAGCTCCACTTAAAAAATAGCTTATTGTCAAAACTTTGTGCAATCTGAACCAACAGGTGAAATAAAATATTCGGTCTACAGTATCATCATTTAGTGGCTTCCGCTGGCTGCTCACTGGGTTCACTGGATGCAATTCTGGATAAAGAATCTTCACCCTGTGGGAAAAGAGAAAAGCATTGCATAAATAAACAGTCAAGCTGCATTAATCAAAAAAGTTTGCGTGCCCCCCTTCACCCCCACCCCCAAAAAAATCCCCAACCCACCACCACATATATTTGTCTTCTTTCAACCCTGGTTTGTGTACTTACACGCACTGTTACTGTAACAGTATTTAAGGGGATGACCTATTGAAGTGAATTGTAGCACCTTAACTTGCCCTAGCAAACAAGTACATGTTATTTCTTCTCTTCAGGCAGTTGAGAGCTATGCAGAAGGGTTTGTTTCATAGCTGCAGAGGATGAAGATGAAAAAGCTTAAGTGATATTTTCTCTTTGCTGGCAGTTCCACCTTGTTTAATAATTGCTGCTAAACTGTGTGTCAGGTAGCTAGCACATTCATATATACATTTGACTGCCCTATTAAGGTGAATACTTGTTGCAGTGACCAATGAAATGTTGAATCCAATGTAAATAGTGTTTGGGTTTTTTTGTTTTTTGTTTTTTAAGGTCAAACTCAATAGAAAGGATTTTCATTGGCTGGAATTTGTTAGCAGAATTGTCTAACTTTACAACCACACCAGGCAATCTACTGCCAAGATTTCTCGTATTCTGAAGCTCTGAATTTGGTTATCTTGAAGCATTAAAACCCCTTCTAAAAGTTCATTGGTAAAGAGTTCAGTTTTTGTGGTGATTGTTTATATTTTAGAAACAAAACTATATAATATGCACTATATTGATGGGGATCTTTCTGAGGACAGACGTTCTACTGCTTTATGCAGTAGTTGGAATGATCTCACTTAAGTACGCTTTTGCTGTGCAGTGGAGCTTATTAACCGATTAACTTATGAAACACTTTCAGCAAAGAACAGACTTACGTAAAGAATTTACAGTAAGATTTGGAGATAAAATTTTAGATCACCTTTAAATCAGGTTATGTCCATTTCTCTTTTGGGGCAAGAAAAATTATGGAGCAAAAGAAGGTTAATCAGTGTTTTCAAGAGTGACTCAGATTCACTGGTATATGTGAAATGAGTTTGTGGTCTTGATCTGATGTTGGTTAACAGATACCTACCACAGTGAATCATCACTGCAAATAAAACCAGTTGGCACTCTGGCATTTTCTGTAAAAAGTGTAGGACTAGTCAGGCACGTCTGTGGAGAAGCATTCATTAACTGCTTTCCAGTATATATCTGTGTTGTGACTGACAGACTTCATTCTGCCAGGATGGTTGGTCCAGATGTTTAAATATGTAAAATCTCAAATAGTTCTCTGGCCCTTCTCAAATGTGATGACCATGTTAAGCCTCTCTAAACCTGTAGAAAAGATCTCTGTTTTTGTGGGGGTGGCCAATAATGGTCTGAACTCTAGCTAAGTTACCTCAATTATAATAATTACAGACTTCTCTATCTGAGTGGATGTGTGCATGCAGTTTTTAAAAACAGAAAATACTTCTAGAGGGGAGATTATATTTCTGCTTTTCTTTCTGCTTCAATGTTGATGCACTTTTGCAAAGTTAGGGAAAACCTCTTTTATTTTATGTTCAGATGACTTAACCTGAGATCCTATGAAATTAGGAGTCTGCCAAATCAGTACAAAAATATTAGTGAAGTGAAAAGTTCACAGGTATATTTTGGGGGGGTGGGATTGGAAGGAGTTGATAAGCCAACCTGTTTCCTTTGTTCAGGAATCATGCAGATTGTTCGTTCACATTCCAATCTTGTGCACGACTGCCAACATGACTGACACAATGCCTGTAAATTCACTGGCACAGATATGGTGATTTTATATATTCCTTTCTATCCTACACTGATTGGTCATTAGAACTGTAGCAGTGCCTGGTGCTATGTAAGAATTTGGCAAAACTGACCTAATTATGACCACAAACAGGTGCACCAATGTAAGTCTACGTGTGAATAAGGAGCAAACTGCTGTACTGAAATTTCCTGCTTAATGATTTACTGTGACCATCTGGTGCTGAGGCTACCAATTAAGCAGAAATTATTTGAAGTAAATCCATTTATTGGAGAGTTCTGAATGATTAGCTGACTTTTTTTCTTTTAAAAGTACCTGGGTGTAGGTGATCAAGTTGGCGTGAAATTCCCTCCATTGAAGTTGGCTAACTATAGTGGGTTCTTTAGATTAATAATCCTATTTTACTTGGTATTACCAGTAATGCTGCATCAATTTGAATGAACTTGTTGGTTTTAGTACTTTCTGCCAACAGGCTTTTTCAAGTAGCAATGAATGACTTAAACACAATCTTGATTTTTTTCTTGTTAATGTGATAAACATACAAGGCAGCGTTTCAAAGTTGAGGCTGATGTGGTCTAATGTAGTTTCTAGGAATTTGTCTTGGGGAGTCCTAGCTGTAAACATTGCTACCTTGTTTTCAACATTACTATAATCTTTATTTAATTACAAATAGTGATAGTCTTGCACTTCACTGTTCTAACCGTTACATACCATCCTGTTGCCAGTTCTCCTGGGGCTATCAAAAAGCAAGTTGTCTCTCAAACAAATTATCTAACAGCAGTGCAACAGGGAGTTCAGTGATTTGTAGGCTTGTCCCTTTTGGCCATTGGTATATTTCATATCAGTGTAGTCATTATCTCTGAATGATCTAACAATACAGATGATAATCTCTAGAAGGCTGTAGCTATCCAGAATGACAGATGAACTAGAACTGGGATCTTTTGCAAAGAGCAATGATTGGGTGAATATTTTCCTAGACATCTCCCTCCCTGGATGAGATTTTTCCCACAAGCGATGAACAATATTCCTGACCCAAGCTCAAACCTCTGAGAGATACAGAAGTAGGTACGAGATGGAAGCACAAGTGGAGGCAGGTGTTCCCCAGAAAAACAAAGCTCAGCCCCAAAATGCACAGTAAACACTCTGCCTTCTTCAGAAAGCCTACAGCAAGATCTCTCTCAGCCCTCTCATGTTTTCACTGGCAAATCTACAAAAAAGGTGCTGATACCCAAAGAAAAAGAGTCTTCCCATAGACCTTATTGTAAAACTATAAATCCTCTTAACAATCTTGTTTCATCTTCTATTCAGGAGTATAAAGGTCTAAGTAAAGTTCTGGTCACCAGAAAACAGGAGACCCTATAAATGATCTGAAACAATAACAAACAAAAACAAAACTTGAATGAGAAGTTATTTCTATAAAGTTACAGCAGTAGAACCAGTCTCTCCCCATGAAACAGCAATAGTAGATGAAACTCTGTCATCTCAGCAATTCTCAGACTTGCACTGATGTTCCATGGGGAGCTATTTGTTCACATGAGGTTATTTTTGTCTGGTTTCCCATGGTTAAATCACATTAAGGGGACAAGATAGAACCAGGCATAAACTAATTAGAATTTTTTTCAAACATTTGCATATTATGGTCCACAGGCCAGATTTACGAACTTAATTAAGCATCAGAAAATTTACTACTGGGATTTACTAAAGCACCCGAAGCAAGTTAGGCCCCTACCTACTATTGAAGCCTCCACTTGATTCAAGATTGCAATTGGCTACCATCCCTGCCACTTGGGTTCATAGAAGTCTGTAGCTATAGCTGAGGCCTGGCCTATACCAACCCCCTACACTTGAGTCTGATCTACGCAGCTTAGTTTTGCTAACTGCCAAACATAGGAACCCGAATGACGAAATCTGGAGTCAAACTTGAGTTTTTTAGATTCCAGGGAACTGAGTGAAGTTTTCTTCCAGAGCTGGGCAAGCTGTTCTAGATAAGTCAAGTGGAAAGTTCTCAGAGGGAATCGCAATAGTGACATGCAGCAATTGCTTGCAGGGGAAAATGTGATAGTGGGAAACTTTTCGTTGCAAACAATTTAACTGGTGGAAACAAGGAGAGTTAAAATCATGTGACTTGGCAGCTCTCAATGGATCATCAAGTGCTTTCATCTGTTGTTGAGAACCACTGAACTCAGTCATAAATGATGGTGGAACTCTGTAATTTAACATGTTACAGAATTCTTTTATAACATCTGTTGCTATAGCTACATATCTTAAATCAAAAATCAAGTCTCTGCAGTCCAGTAAGAAAAAGTGAACTTCACAGTAAATCCTTTGGGAATGTAAAAAATTTTTTCTTTTAAAAATTTTATCATGATCTCTCTTGATCAACAATTTCAGGTTCTTTGTTGCTAAGATTTCTTATTTTTAGTAATGGAAAATGGCTAGTCGGGTGTAC
The DNA here is from genome assembly GCF_003597395.2 of Chelonoidis abingdonii. Taxonomy (NCBI): domain Eukaryota; kingdom Metazoa; phylum Chordata; order Testudines; family Testudinidae; genus Chelonoidis; species Chelonoidis abingdonii. The sequence goes on from NC_133783.1 coordinate 26,454,186, forward strand.
CAAACCAAATGAGATCTAATGTACTCCTCTGGCATAAAACTTGTTTTGTACTATCTAATAATTCTTGACATTAATAGATCCAATACTGGTACTGAGATATTTACAAAAGCTACAGAGAAGCTAAGTGACCTTTTACTATTCATTTATCAGTGTGTGCAGTTCCTGTTTCAAGGCAAATGAAATAACTAGTAGTGAAAAAGGAGTTTTGTATACAATAAGTCTGCAAGTCTAGGGACTTGGCTGGGTATGACCTTGTGTTGGATGCATGTGTTAACTCTCTGAAAGAGATTTCAGTAGTTGAGAAACTTGGTGGAATGGGGTGCACTGGAACAGGGATTAGACGAGTGCAGTCACCAGTACAATATAAGTATCTTTTGCTAACAGGATGTTGGTTTCTTTTAAATTTTAACCTTACCGTGTATGACTGTCATGTCATCTCAATGAATGAGTGATTTTGCTAATGCTCTACCTTCAAAATACTCTGTATAAAATAATTTAAAAATTAGTGTGTCTCTCAACTTGAAGGGTAGAATATGGTTAGCTGAATCATGCTGTGGGTCAGCACTAAAACCATTGCTGTATCTCTTCTCTTTCCTTACCATGTGTGGGCCCTTCCTTGGTAAAGTATCAGTCTGCAGCTAGTACTCATTTAGAATGTTATGTGAAATATGGTTCTCTGGACTGCAATACTTAATTCACTGTGTCAGCAACTCTCAAACAAATGGAATTCCTGGCAAATGCCTTACAGTTGTGAATGTTGAATAGAAGGTTTCTATTTATGCCCCGCATCCCCTGATATCTATTATGGCAGTGATCCATTGAGGCAAGCAGTGACTGTCAATACACATTATGATTTATGGTGGTTTTATTTGCAAAGAATGGATGAGACCAGAGGTTTCCAAAATTTTAATAGTGAGGCCATCTAATGAATTACTTTCCTGGTTGCTGCTTGCTGACCAGGATCTGTCATTACCACGAAATAAGGACTAGTAGATTAAAAATAAATTCTCCATCTTTGCTTTTCAAGAATGAATCTCCCCACTTGTTTCCTCATAGGATCAATTTTCCTTCCCCATTTAAAAAAAAATAACTCATGCTGCCCCTATGTACATCATTAATTCCCCACAAATGACAATAAAGTCATTCCAATTGTAACTCAATTTTGCTTTCCAACTCACAATTAAAATCAATTCTTCCTACAGTTTTTCACAAATCAAAGTCCCTCAACCCTTCTCCCCACTGAAACTCTTCTACAGTCTCACACTTAGAATAAATTCCACCCCCACCCTCCTTAGAACCTGTTTCTACTCTTAATCTTTGGCCTTTCAGGCATTGTCCTTTCCTCACCTTCAGCCTCTTTCAGATTCCAAGTCCAGTCTCTTCCTTTTGCCTCAGCCTCATGCCCCTGTGCTTCCTCCTTCTTGTTTTTCTCCCCCCTCTAAAATGCTTCCATGCCAGTAAATGCTGGGGATCCTCCCACTTGTATTTGTTTGTCCACCTTCCCCTCCAGTGATGACTACAGCTTCTCATGATGGTGTATGGCTCCCTATAACTGCGCTCCTGACTTGGGGAATGGGAAGCTTCACTTTATGGGTATGAACCTGTTGCACATATTCTTTATTCACCAAATAGTCTCTAGATCTATCCCGTTGTTATCAAACTTGTGTACAGTTTCACTCACTGATTGAGGTGAACTTCATATGAGTTACACTGTGTAGACTAGAAGGAACTCTAATGATGTTAACTAATTTCTCTCTCCAAAATTTATCTAGGTAGAATATTTCCATTAGAACTGGTTTGAAGTTCTCCAATGGAACATATTTCCACCTTAGAATGTAGATTGGTCAAACATTCAGAAGGTTAAGAAAGGATGGTTCCATTTTGAATAAGATTTGATGAAAACTAGGTAAGGTTGCTGGCAGTTCCACTCACCCATGAGCTGTGCAGCTTGCCTGGTTGACAGCATAGGAACTTTATCTAAGCTCCTAGGCTACTCTGCTGCTTTCCTGCTGGGTTGCTGTGGAGCAGGGCTTGTGGGCAGCCCCCCAGATGGGATGGCTGGGAGTCAGGAGCCTGGGAGCCTTGGGAATATCAGCTCCCAGTCTTCCAGTTCTTTGGCATCAGGGCTGCCAAGGTCCATGCATCTGGGACACCCTACCAAGCAAATGGCCCTGGACCCTAGGGACCCTAGAGCTTCCAGTGCACCATGCCAGGCAAATGGCCACATTTTTGATTTTGTGGACAATTTCAATATTTTTGGCATTCATTTAAGATATTAAAATCCTCTGAACTGGAGTTACCTTTTCCCACACAGTTCTAGTTTCCATACCAGGCCTTAAGCCTTTTTTTTCATAGCAAACAGTATTGTATGGGGGGGGTCTGATATGCAGGAGTGCTGGTGAGAGGCTAGTCATCTTTTGCTAGCCCTAAGCAAATTGTCTGGGTTAGGGTTACAAAAGGTCATATCCCTGTCATGGGTCAGTACCCATTAACTCGAATAGCTGTGTGGACATGAGTAGAACCCATATAGTTGTAATGGAGCAAAGCTCAGTCTGGAAACTTACTATATTCATGGGAAGGTGAAAGAGGAAGATACTAAGCTGTTAAAGGCCATCCTGCGTCTCAGTAATCCCAATTATAGGAAAACTTTTATAAGAGGAACACCAAATAAACATTGGGTCATGTTGCAACACACAGACTAAGTAACCGGTTCCCTCATTTAAGACAAGAGTAGGCAACCTTCTAAAAATGTTAAAAAGTAATACTGGCATGCGAAACCTTAAAAAATTAGAGTGAATAAATGAAGACTCGGCACACCACTTCTGAAAGGTTGCCAACCCCTGAGTTAAGATCATGCTCCTTCTGTGGGTTTCTGTTCACTTCTGCCTTCCTTTCTTTACTGTTGTGTTATTGATTGTTAAATAAATTTTAACCATGTCATAAGGCCTTTAGGTTGTATTGGTTCTGTGAAGCTTGCCCATTATCTAGCCTTTGTTTTTCCTTTGCTAATGGGACATTGCTCATAATAACTTCATACTATCTTCTAAAAAAGCAAAAAAAGTTCTGGATTGGTTTCAAGGATCTTATTTTCAGTGTTGAGGGGAATCCAGCAAACCAAATCCATCTAGTTTCTGAATCCAATTTAAATTAGTTTTACTGATGTTTTTTGTTACATACACTCCCACTTCTGAAAGTTTAATTTGTGTTCCTTGAGCCAAAGTGCACTTAGAATTACTGTTAATCCTCAGTCACACCTCTGTTGTTCAGAAACAGCATGGATCACTGCGATCATATATAGTACACTGTGTCCAGCCTGAACAGAAGGATTTGCTTTTGCAAGCCTGGTCTATTCCCCTACCTTCTAAGATTGTTAGATGGATTTATGTTAGTTGTCTTTTGGACAAGGAGTTAATTTTGTAGTCTCTACTATTGACATAAATATCTAATAGTTCTCTTTATTGTATTTGGTGGATTTGCATATTCCTGAAACAATCCAACTTTCAGCCGGTGTCATCTTCCAGAGTACAAGCATGCATTCTTTCCTCATACATTGTTAGTGCAACCAAATTGTAAGGTACAGTACCCTAGCTATTCTAATATGACCTAAAGTGAGAAGGTGTCAGTTGGCTGGGATTCTGTATTCTTAATTACATTTCATTAAGTTGTTACTGTGCCAGGGCACAATCACAGCCTGTCATGCTGGCCAATATTGTCTTGTGGTTTCCTTGTACTCCCCTGGTAGTCAGTCTGTCTCTTCTCATCTTATACTTAGAACAAAAAGAGCTCCAAAGACCTTACGTTCTGCTTGTACAATGCCTAACGCAATAGGGACTTGGTCCATGACTGGGATTTCTAGCCGTCATAATACAAATAACAGTAACCCTTACTTATGTAGTGTAGCACAATACTAGTTTCTTCATTATGACTTCTCTTTCCAAATTCATGACATTTTCTATAATGTCAGTATTGTATTTCATATGTTCTAACATAGCAGACTTTTTTCTGCTGAGCATTTAATTTCAGAAAGGGGAACTACAAAAAAATAAGGTTTGTTAAACATAAATTAAAAGGTACAGTGCCAAAAGTGAAATCCCTGCAAGATGCATGGAAACTTTAAGACACCATAATAGACACTCAACTTAAATGTATTCCCCAAATTAAAAAAACATATAGAACTAAAAAAGTGCTGCCATGGTTAAATGACAAAGTAAAAGAAGCAGTGAAAGGCAAAAAGGCATCCTTTAAAAAGTGGAAGTTAAATCCTAGTGAGGAAAATAGAAATAAAGGAGCATAAACTCTGGCAAATGAAGCATAAAAATATAATAAGGCCAAAAAAGAATTTGAAGAACAGCTAGTCAAAGACTCAAAAAGTAATACATTTTTAAGTACATTGGAAGCAGGAAGTGGGGCCACAGGACAATCGAAATGCTGAGGGAGCACTCACAGAGCCATCACAGAGAAGCTAAATTAATTCTTTGCATCAGTCTTCATAGCTGAAGATGTGAGGGATATTCCCAAACCTGAGCCATTCTTTTTAGGTGACAATCTGAGAAACGCTCCCAGATTGAAGTGTCATTAGAGAAGGTTTTGGAACAATTAAACCAGGGGTTGGCAACCTTTCAGAAGTGGTATGCAGTCTTCATTTAGTCACTCTACTTTAAGGTTTTGCTTGCCGGTAATACATTTTAATGTTTTTAGAAGGTCTCTTTCTATAAGTCTATAATATATAACTGAACTGTTGTTGTATATAAAGTAAATAAGGTTTTTAAAATGTTTAAGAAGCTTCATTTAAAATTAAATTAAAATGCAGAGCTACCCGGACCAGTGGCCAGGACCTGGGCAGTGTAAATGCCACTGAAAATTAGCTCGCATGCCACCTTTGGCACGCGTGCCACAGGTTGCCTACCCTTGGTCTAGATAGTGGTTGGGAGTCACATCAGCCTGTGAGGAATGTTGGGTGTCCTGGGCATTAACACAGTAGTAGCCTCTTCTGTTTGGAAGGGCTGATACTTTTTTACTAATTGGGTTATTTTAAAGCTGAAAAGTTTTAATGGAAGGAGGGTTAGGTTTGAAATCTAACTTAAACTGTTTTCTTTAAGGTTGTTCTTTAAATACTATCACCATAAGAATCTGGGTTTGATTTAAACAAAAAAGGAAGGAAAAACACTGGCTACTTAAGTACCTACTTTTACCCACTTTTACCCTGCTAAAAAGATAGGGTTTGGTGGGTGTTGTGTAGAATGAAGTGAAATGCAGCAATGAAACTATTGGAGAGTGCTGTACAACTTTGATTGAGAGAAATAATCTCTGTACATCTAATAAGAGCTGGGAGAAACCTACATAGCTGTATTGAAGCAACTAAGTCCAGTCTATAAATTTACTGCCCTACCTTTGGAGAGATTTTAAGTAAAGGAGGAAGATGCAAAATTTGTAAAGGTCATCCCACATCTCAGGATTGCTAATTTATGTATCACGTGTTAATCCAATGCAAAAGAAATTAGCTGCTTTCTATTCCTTTAATGGAATATGGCCACGTGCATGTAACTAAATCATACTACTTGTATTAGAAATTTCAGTACTCTGCATGGTAACAAGTGTTATAAACTGTCATTGTTTTTGCTAAAGGAAGAAGTTTGTTTCTTGGAATAGATGCAACCGTTTATTATGTAACTTAATCCTTTCTAAAGTTATTTATAAATCCTAGAAAGAGGATAATTTACAGCTCTAGGTAACTTGAGAGTTAGCTCTCCTGTTCAGGTAGCTAATGGCAATTCAGACATACAGGTCTCCGATAACCACCATAGTTGAAACTGTTATATGATAGGTAATCTTTAAAAATTACTTGCTGCTCAATCTGAAAATCATTTATATCACCTCCGGTAGTTTCAGTGCTCCTTTTTTAATGCTTCCCCCCCAATGGTTAATTATTCTCACAGCTGTTCTGCAGAAGCTGAAATAAATTTTGCCTTTTTTTTTTTTTAAAAGTCAGAACTTCACGAATTCCCTTTTCACTGATTATTTTTTGTTGTTGTTCTTTTTTCTCCCCCAGTGGAAATAAAAGCTGTCTCTGTAAAATCTCTCAACCTGGACATGTTTAGGACTTCTACTGAACTCTAGCTAGAAACAGTTTAATGCTTTCTGTCTTTTTAAAATGTAAACAACTGAGGCTATTAAATCATGAAGCAGGCATAGCTTTTTTTATGGCTCCTGGGATTGTTTAGGTATATGGAGCTTTTTGTTTTTACATTCTCAGATTTAATTTGGCGTTTAGCATGGTGAGGAATATTATTATCTAATGGTAATTTGACCTGTGTGAAATAAGTTTGTAGGCTGAGTCCAGTTCCATGTTATTCCATCAGAGGTAACCCACGGTGGTTGTTGAGTCTTGGACTAGAGTCATTTTGCACAAGTATGAAAACTGGAACTACCTTCTCATTTTGAAGGTGGTTCTTCCAGGTTATTGCATGTTCTTGGGGAAGCTTACATCACTGCTGTCCATATTGTGCCATTTATTTAGATAAACAAAACATAACTCTACAGAACTGTAAACCTGGCACCTTTCACAAGTATTATGTTTGCTTAAGAAGACGACAAAATCGAATGGGCTGACATTTGTTAAGCAAGCTGTCTTCCCTAAATCACTTCATTTAAAGCAGCCAAGTTTAAGATTCTGATAGCAGAATGTAGAATGGAAACACTGGCGCACCTTGAAACACTCTGTTACCTACATTGCTGCTTAAAGTGGGTTTGGTTTGGTTTAAGTTGCTAGGATTTTGGCATTTTATTCATTTTTAAGTGACTGATAGAACATTAATATGTTACTATTCAGACTTGATGCAAAAGCCTCATTGTAAAGGAGGAAAGTTGGAAGTGCTGTAGAATAAAATCTGGTGAACTACCGTGGAATACATATACATCTGATGTGTGGTCTATAAGTAGTAATTTGAGGTATCCAAAGTAGGGTTCTTCTTCGAGTGCTTGCTCATATCCATTCCAGTTAGGTGTGCGCGCGCTGCGTGCACGTTCGTCGGAGAAACTTTACCCTAGCAACACTCGGTGGGCCGGCAGGTCGCCCCCTGGAGTGGCGCCGGTATGGCGCCTAATATATACCCCTGCCGGCCCGCCCGCTCCTCAGTTCCTTCTTACCGCCCGTGTCAGTCGTTGGAACAGTGGAGCGCCCAGTGGCCGGTCGTACTCGCGGCACGGACCAGGTCCCGGTCCTTGTCTACCGCGGCACCGCTCTATCCAGCCAGAGCGGCCTCTTGGCAGCCATCCAGGCATGTCGACGTGGCACCGGTCGACTCCCGGCACCTGTGCTGGTCGTAGGTCCGGTCCGGTCCTACATCGCACGTCCGGTACGTCGCACGCAGGGGCACAGGGGAAAGCTACTTAGGACACAGATACGTACCATCTGCTCACAGCTCCCCGATGGACCTCCCATCATAACGGTCAGCCGTCCCAGTAACTGCGGACAGCGCAATCTTATGGAGATCAGGACACTCAGAGCCCATCAAGACACAGGGCCACCTCAGGTCCTGATTTCGGAACCTGGCACCACAACAACAACAGGGTACAACAATTGGCCCAATCAACACTGGGCTCAATTCTGAACACGGGACCGGAGCATCACTCAGGAGACCAGCCGCTGGTTGAGTAAGAGATGGGTATCATGAAGGCTCCAGAACAGCCTGATGTTCGGAGCTCGATGGCCTACCAGAGGCAGCTGCGGTCCGGACCGGTCAGGGTTTCGTCTCCATCTTCTACGGATGAGGCGGTGGCGGGCACATCCTCTGCGGGGCTCCCCGTATTGATCTGCGGGTGCACCAGGATCTTTTGCGGCACTGCCTGAATAGCAGCCTTCCGGGAGAAGTCCTGAAGGTGGAGGACCCTGTGTCGCCTCGCTCTGCAGCGGAAACCCTATTAGGGTCCTCCTTCATAAGATCTCAGGCCAGAGCGACATCCACTGCAATCTCAGCGTCATTCCAGCGAAAGCCGGGCGGGGACAGAAAGTACATGGTGCTTCCACGGGTTAGAATACATGATGTGCCCCAGCCTGCTCGTTGGTGGTGCAGTCGTCAACGAGGAGAGCGCACGAGCCAACAGCCCCCCGGCCAAAGTGCTAGGGAGGCCAAAACGCATGACTTGTTGGGCAAAGAGACCTACTCTGCTGGAGGGCTTTTCAGCTTCGTTGGGCAAAACAGCAGGCCCTCTTAACCGATACTGCCTCAACACCTGGGGGCGGTACGCAAATTTCACGGAGCTGATGCCCGTCTCAAGACGCCCGTCTGGTTCATGGCCTCTCGAGGAGGGAAAAGGGTTGGCGAGAACCTCACTGCTAAGCTCGCTTGACTGCGGATTTGGGGGCTAGAACAGTTCGCTCTGGCATAGCTGCGGCGCATATCTGGTTGCAGGTGTCCGGTCCGCCAGAGTGCAGACACACATACAGACTGCATTGATTGGACAGGGTCTTTTCTCGCAAAGACAGATCCCAGACTACAGAAGTCTGAAGTGATAAAATGGGTTATCATGGAGTCACTTGCATGCATAGCCCCAACCACAGCGTCGTTCCGCTCTCATACCCCAGGTCCCTACACCCACCTCACGCGACGGATTGGCCGCAGACGGGCTGTATCAACCGCAGGCCGCAATCAGGCCTCCACCAGGCAAACAATGCGTCCGCAATCCTGGGACCCAAGTCAATTTTGAAGGTGCGCGCCGAGAGGCAGCGTACAATTCCTCTTCGGGATCCGCTTCCATTTTCCAAGCACTTTCCTCATTACTCCGCGTGGTCCAGTTTAGCTACGGATCGGTGGGTCCTACGTACTGTGGACTTGATAACGCGTCTTCCATTCTCTTCTCCGCCTCCTGCCCGCGCTCCTCCTCCTGTCCGCTCTCAGGGACCCCTTCTCACGCGCAGCTCCTCCTGCGGAGTCCCACAGCTTCTATCAATCGGAGCAAGAGTGGTACCGGAGGAGCTAAAGGGCAAGGGGTTCTATCCGTATTGTCTGATCCCAGGCGAAAGGGGGCCTTAGGCCCATCCTAGACCTAACACAGCTGACAAGTCATCAAGAACAAAGTTCCGCATGGTTGCCTGGGGACCGATCATCCGCCTGAATCCGGCGATTGGTACGTCGCTCTCAGACATGGAGGTGCCACATCGCCGCGTACAGAGCCTGGCTGGCTTCGGTCACCACCGAACAGGGACGCTTAGACATGATTATAACGACCCACCGGGAGTCCTCAGCTCTCGACCGGGACAAGAGCACTGTGCGTGCGGTCGTCCTTCACTGCTTGCGTCCCTAAAACGGACGCATCGCGTGGTGCTGGGGCGCACACTGGGCCTCTGCGCACCCAAGCCTTTGGTCACCAAAGGAGTGACTCTTCTCTTTCATATCATGTCCGAGAGCTCAGGGCAGTATGCCTGGCGGTGCCAGTAGCGTTCCTCAGCCACTGACAGGGCCGTTGTGTTTGCAGTATTAATGGACAAGCACGACCGATGTATTATACTCAACAAGGCAGGAGGCACAAGGTCATCTCTGTGTCCGAAGCGATCCACTTGGGAATTCTGTGGTAGCCCACTCCATAACCTGGTGCCTCCTTCTCCGGGTCCGAACACGCTCGCAGATTCACCTGAGCAGGTCTTCCTCACAACGAATGGATCATCCGATCCGGACGTCCTCCATCAATCTCGGAGTGGGGCCGTTCCCCAGATCGACTGTTTGCGTACAAAATAAACAGGAAAGGCAGGTGTTCTGCTCCCGGAAGGTCGCCTCCGGGCTCCTTGGACGCTTCATGATCCGTGGTCAGGTCACCTTTGTTATGCCTGTCCAGCGTTTCCCTCGCACCGAGTATGTGCTCAAGTTGCAGGAAAAGCCGCCTCTGCTGATCGCAGGCCACGGCTTTGGCGAGACAGCATGGTACACAGATTGCTCGACTAGTCCCTGTGTCGGACCCGATCCCTGCACGCTGTCGGCGGACTATCGACCGCAGGATCTTCGTAGCCTCTCCACACTCCCGGACCTGCAGTCCCCCACTGACGCATGGTTTCCTAGCCTGGTTAACCAGTTGGAGCTGAGTGTTCCACTGCAGTGCACAGTTTGTGTACAGACCTCCACGCGTCGACATACCTTCACGAAATGGAACGCTTCTGCTACTGGTGTGTGGCCGCATCATGGTCACTCTCCATGTCTGTTTATCATCTCTACCAACCATGGATTCATTTGTGGTCCCCAAGGAGCAGGTTGGGCTTCTTACGCTCTGTCCACTCTGCCGCATTTCTACCTTCCATTCGGGAACTGGCAATTACCTATTCTTTTCTCACCGATGCTTCTCCAGGTTCGTAAGGGTTGGGATACGGTTATCCTCTAGGTCGCTTCTACCTACCTGGGACCGTTAACCTTGGTTCAAATGGCTCATGGGGCCCCCCTTCGAGCTCTTTGGCCACTTGTATGTGTACCTGTTCCTGGAAGAACGCTTTCCTAGTCGCCACTTACCCGTAGGCGAGTTCGGAACTCGCGCCTGATTGTGGATACCTCATATAGCGTCTTCCATCAGGACATAGGTACAGCTGCGACCTCACCCCGCGATTTCTCTCCAAAGTCGTCTCCGCCTGTTTCCGTGAACGCAGACATCTTTCTGCCCAGTGTTCTTTCAAACCGCACGGTGAGAGAGAATCAACAGCTTGCATGACCTTAGCCGGTCGGAGGGCTCTCGCATTCTGATGAGTGAAGCCCTTCCGTCATTCCCCGAGTTTCGCGTCAGTTGGCGGAACGTATGGAGATGGCAGGGCAATTCTCCTCTCAGGCGCATTGCGTTCTTGGGTCACGTCATGTACCGGTCGTTGCCTATGACTATGGCTCAGCAGCGGGCCATCTCTCAATGCACGCATCACGCGAGCTGGGCATCTCGTTGCTGTTTCTTGCGCATGTTCCTGTGAGGTAATCTGCCGTGATGCCACCTGTCCTCTGTCCTACCTTCGCCGCACCATTACGCTTGTCAGCAATCTAGAGATGCTGCCGCTCGGTTCAGCGGTCTCTGCATTCCGCTATGTCTCTCTCCGACTCCACCGCCTAGGTAAGGCTTGTTGTATCACCGTTAAC